>NC_056747.1:381818112-382118112 GCF_019279795.1 Protopterus annectens | reverse complement strand
TGAACATACAGGGTTGCTGTGTATCTGTTGGTGTATCAAGGCAAGTAGTCTGTCTGCATAGCTCCCACCTGTGGACATCCAGATGGTAGCCAGAGGTTAGCCTATTATTCTTTGTCTGTGCACCACACCGGCCTTTTCAGTAGTGGAACAATGGCATTGTCACAGTTGGTTGCTACCAGTACATGGCTACATCCTTTGATATTTCTGTGTTGTACTCCTACATAAGGGTATGCTTGTGGAACTCCTTCCAAAGCTAGTTGCAGAGTGTGTAACAGCAAAAAAGCTGATATGCCTGTGTGTTTCTGCCTCTGCCAGGCCTCTGATACACTCAGGTATATATTTCAACTGCCTCAGGGAAAGGTACATATAAGTGAGGTACACCTGTAATATATTACAGAGATTAAGCTGAGACTGTGAGAGAATCAGAGCATATGTATTGATACACATTTTCTGACGTGCAAGCAGTGTCTACTCTTACTTATTGACATTATTCATTAAATGTAATTCACCACTCTTCTGCCTAACGTCTGTACTTTTCAGAGGGATTCAGAGGGACACAGCTAACATTTGTTTATGAATCAGGGACATCCCTGAAAAGCAGTCACAGTTGGGAAGTATGGTTTCTGCCCTATTCAAATATGCCAATGTTTATCCTGCTCTGATACTGTGTGGGGTTTGTAAAGTGCTACTGTAACATTATTTCCTGCTAGAATGGCTGGTTCTCTTTTCACAGTCATGTCATGCAATTCCACAACAATTGCTGGTAAAGATCCACAGAACAAGATTTGTGTTTTGGCATTCCTCTTTTCCCTTTACATTCACTCATTGTAATGCATATTTATTACAGCACCAAGTTGTTGTATGTCTTCTGTGGCTTAGTGGTACTTCTTGCAGTGTATTGTGCCCAAGGTTCGGGGTTCGAGACTGATAGATGTGTTTTATTTTGCTGCTCAGCAGAACAAGGACCCTGCCATGCAGAGTGACTAAGGCATTTTTAAGCAGTTGTAAGTGGGTTTGCGCAAGTTTGCGTGATGCTTAGCAATACTTAGCTAAGCACACACAAGCGCACACTCACACAAACCCGCTAACTACTGCTTAAAAGTACTTACTCCTGCTAACCCCCGCTAATTTCTTTGAAAGAAAAGAAAATGGGGAGATAGGAAAGTGGTTTAAAAGGGGGCACAAAGAGGGAAAGACAGTAGGGAAACCAGCTCGGGATGTGCAGGAATGGTGTAGGGAAGGTCCATAGCTGCCCATTTCTTTACCAGCAGCAGCTGTGCATATGTTAGAAATTTGGAGTGAAATTTGAAACCTTCCACCCCTGAGAGAGGGGTGAGGACAACAAAGTATGTTGTACTGCCAATTATAATTATCAGTGTACATGTCCAGCGGACATGTGTGCGAAATGGACAGCTATGTATGGGGCATGATTTTTTTGCGGGAGCAGATTGCCCATTTTTTTTTTCAGGTGAGAGTGGAATGTGAGGTAGGGGAAGTAAGGTATGTTGTGGGAGGTAGGTTGGGGAGGTAAACAGACAAGACAAACAAGATGCATACAGGGGCAGAATATTACACATGGGGTGGGTGAACACAATTGATGGGGAAGGATGTTTGGAAATCGCAAGCCCATGAGCCCAAAGATGGTAACAGTGGAACTCAGATCCCCACCCATGGGCAGTCACCACTGCACCTTCACAGCCCAGAGGGTGGCTGTGCTGGGGGCTGTGTAGAAGGGGCAGGCTCACCCATGAGTCACACCACTCTTGCCTCAAGCTGGCATAGGGGATCAGTGACTGAATGCTGGATCTCCCTACGCACCACAGCCCGGACCATTTGGAGGGTGACAGGTGGCCCTTCTCTGCCCATGCTTGCACAGGGGGATGAGCCCCATCCTCTGCAGTGCTTCCACCCGAGGGTGGCACAGTACCAGTGGAGGAGGGGGGCCTGGGCTGGGCACCGGACCTGCTGGTGCCAGGTGCAATCACCAGCTGAGGAGGGACAGGTGGGTCTGCTGGGACCGACCTTCCCATACGTTCTGTGTTTAGGTGTATTTAATGACAACATAGACAACAGCATTCCAAATTAGTTGTAACAACATGCAGTAATATTCTCATTAACCCAACACACCAGGGTTACAACAGTTGAACAGCAAGCATAGCACATGCATATATTGAACAACAGTGCACATTCCAACAGCATGCAGGAATGATTGGTGACAACAGGCCACCAAGATTGTGGTGTTTGAACAGGGCACATGCATCAAAGTAAATGCAAATATTTATAGAACAATAGGACATATGCCCCAACAAATGTTTTGAGGTTACACATACCCATTGACTTGTGGAATTGCATTGTTTATGCACATACAGTAGGGTGTAAAAAGATACCTCCATTAACATCTTATATGTACTTATAGTTTACACTACATTCCTATTGACTGCAGGTGTATATCCCCTACATGTATTATTACACTAGGCAACATGCATTAGGTTGTGTAATGGGTTTGGCTAGTTCATTATATACCTGACCTATATCTGACATACTAACTGTCCAGGATGCAGATGCTACTGCTATGTATTTATTTATTTTATTTATATTTATATATCTACATATCTGGATGTGTTCATGTGACATTTTCAGTTATATTTCTATAGCTCCTTACATTTCTAGCAGCACACTCACATTTCTGGGGAACACATTTAACAAGCTACTCATGTGCCAGATTTACCTATGCATGCCAGCCATTAACCGACTGTTGAGCACTGTATATATGCTTCACAGCTACTGGCACTCCCTTCATCTACTCTATATGGGACTGGCCAACTGTGGGTTGACAGCGCTTACTACAACAGTACTTGTTTAGATAATGCAAGAGTACAACAACATTTCAACAACATTTCAAAGTAAGTGACACGGACACACTCCAGGTATTATACCTATTAATTACATTACACACTTCTCTGGAGGCTCTCTCATTTATTTGATATTACAGTGCATGCAGAAGACTTATTCAAGATGTATTATACCTTTATTAATAGGTTACAACACTCTTTTTCAGGCTCGCTCACTTATTTTATATAACAGTACATGCAGAGATATTATTCCGCAGTTATTTTACCTTTATTAATGGGTTACAACACTTTTTTTCTGGCTTTCTCACTTATTTTATATAACAGTACATGCAGAGGAATTATTCAGGGCATTTTATGCCTTTATTATTGTGCTACAACACGTTTTTCAGGCTCTCTCACTTATTTTGTATAACAATACATGCAGAATAATTACTAACCTGCCTGGTGGCGCAGCCTTAGCAGCCTATCTGCATAGGCTTGCTGATTCACAGCATGGACACCTGCAGCTGTGAAGTAAATGAAGGGATATTGAGACATACCTATCCATTATATAGACTACAATAGCATTTCTTACATACTTCATTCCATGGCTACCTACTCTGTAGTGGGGCATCTTGACTGTCATGGGCCTCCTGTATCCATTGGTTCAGTAGGTCCTGCTTCCTTCTCTTCAGGTCTGCATGGTGGTGACAGACCTGCTCATCAGTCCGAGGGACACCTGTGGCACTGGTGAGATCATGAGCTAACCGGTTCCAAGCCTCTGCTTTGTACTCCATCCCTTGGAACTGTCCCTGCAGGAGTCTTGACTCATGATGGTGGACTAGGAGTCAAAGCATGTATTTTGACTTCTTGATGCCCCACCGTTGTGCTCTAAAGTGAGTACCCTCTCCAGCACCTGCCATTCTGACTGCAAATGGGAGCTACAATCAGTTATGGTGAGTATTCCCACCTATGGAGCTTAAATATGCCTCATTTCCCGCACTTATTTGTGATTGGCCGTTTTTGAAAATTCTCAGCTAACAGCAAACCTGCTTAGCAATGGTTAAACTTCCATTTATAAGTATATGTATGTTAACAGTGCATGTTTATGCTCAGCTGTCATGGCTTAGTGGTTCTGTACTTTGATTATGATGCACTGTATCCCGGGTTCGAAGCCTGTCTATGTTTATCCGACTTTGCTCTACTTTGCCCAACGTTGCTCTACGTTGCTAGACGTTGTGCTAGTTGGTGCGGTGCGCAGCTCCACGCAAACATGTTTTTTATGTGCGAATTGGCGCGATGCGCAGCTACGTGCAAAGCCATTGCGCTAGTTAACGCAGTGCTTAGCTATGGGCAATTATTCTTAAATGTGCTTAATACTGGTAAATGTTGCGTGGTAGTGCTTCACATTGCTTAAGATAGGTTACTTATGAATTCATTAGTATGCATGACCGTTTCACCTTCTTATATATATTTAAAATATCGTTCACTACTACATAGGCCATTTCAATGCATTTTAATACCATTTAAAAGGTAAATGTCAGGAATTATTTATATGCACAGATTTCCTACTGAAAATGGAAAGGGGAGTGGCGGGACTTGAACCGGGAATGCCTCCACTTTGTGTGAAGGCTCTACCACTATGCTATTTGGCTTAATTTGCATATTAGTAGTTTATTATCCTCTTCGATGTCTAAACTGCTTCCTGTAGCTCAGCATTGGGCACACCCTCGCACACACACATGCAAATGCGAGCAGCTATTTCGGGAATAATAAAAAAAAAATGTTTTACATTTTATTTCATTTTTACAGGGGTTTTTGATGGGGGGAGTGTAGTGTAGGGGGGTATACACATTTGAGCAGACTTGCTCATATCTGCTGACATTTGCAGATTTAGGCACTTGCAGGGGCTTGGATACTGGGACTGCTCAGCAGTCTGATATGTCCCCTGCACTCCTACATGGTCCGTGTTAGCCTTAGAGTGGAGTCAGCATGCCCTCATGAATATGCATGGCGCGCTGACATCATGCTCTTAGGCGGCCATTTCCGAGTAAGATTTAGTTAGTCTTACACGGAGGATTACTGAATCCCCCCCATAGTGTATGACAGAAAAATGCCAAAGAAGTTGAAAAGTAAGGTATACCAAACAGTGGTGCAGCCAATTGAAGAAGCTAGAGGTGATAGAGGAGAAGTGCCTGAGACAGCGGGTAGACTGCACATCATGGCACAAATTAAGAAATGATTACATCAAAGCAGGAACCAAAGTATCTCTGACTGTAGAAAAGGATGGAAAGAACATTACAGTGGTTCAGGAATATGTGAAGGAAAACAAAAGACAATTTGGTGAATATTTGGGAGAGGAGGAAGAAGGCAAAGGAAATGAGGGCATCCAGCAAAGCTTGATGGAGTGCATGAGAAAAGACTTACAACAGTTAGGCATGACTGTAGAAAAAGACAGAAGACTGGCATTGAAGCAAGAAAGCTAGTAACAGTCAATGTAATATTGTAATATCCTGATCCCAAGTAGAAAAATAGGAAAAAAGGGGAGGGTGTGTGTGTGTGTGTGTGTGTGTGTGTGTGTGTGTGTGTGTGTGTGTGTTTATGTTAGTGTTGTGTGTAATTACTGAAGTATGTGATGTTTGTCTGTGTGTCCTGTTTTAATGGTACTGTTATGGAAAAAGATTTTAATAGCATAATGTGTAGGGTTAGAGTTAGTGCAAATGAGCAAGTTTGGGTCTGCTTTTTTTTCAGCAATTAGAAGAAGATCCTTTTTCGATGGCGTTATTTCTACAAATCAGCATTTTGTAAAACAGTATATAAAGTGTATGTGTGTGTGTATATATATATATATATATATGTGTATATATATATATTTACACACAGACACACACACACACACACACACACACACACACACACACACACACACACACACACACACACACACTCACACACACACACACACACACACACACACACACACACACACACACACACACACACACACACACACAAATTCAGATGCAGACCCTACAGATTGTCATTAACTGCTTTCATTTTGCATATTTGCATGGGGCTTTAGACTGTACTCAGTAATTCACTAAGTAGTTGTTTAAAGCGATTAACAATATTTCTACTGTTGTGTTTCTTCAGATGAGACAATGTACAACCTCTACTTGGAACTCTCTTCTTTCTGCAGTGAATACTTTTGGAGGGTACCTTCAACTTACAACAAAAGTTCTTCCTCCTGGAAAATTGATTCTTTTCACTTATTCCACCAAAGGATGTTACCTTTAATTCCTATAATGCTCTTTATCCAGTTAACTAACCCCCCAGTCCTTCATGCTATCTTGTCATACTGCTTGATTATGCTTAGGTCTCCTGATATGACCTTTTTCTAGGGCCCTTTTTACCGCAGAGCCTGCCCCATAAACTATGTAATTGTCTTTTGTTCTTTCTGTTTTTCCCAACGTATGTTACTTGCATATGTAGATTGCAATAATTCAGATAATTTTTCCATCTCTGTGAGATTACCTGTCATCCTTGTCATCTCTTTCGTATCAAAATGGTTTATTTATTATTTATTCATTACATTTTTTAAACACTGTTATTAAATCAAGACTTAATACATAGGCAAACATACATTAACAGAAAAGAAAACAAACCATTTTAACATTTTCCATTTAAATACAATATACATCACATTTACTTTCTTTGCTACTGTCATCAGTCCAACATTACAAAAAACTGCTGAATTCCTGTCTTCCCCAACCCTCACTTCTTCTCCCCTTGAAGATTATTTTTGAATGTCTTGTTCTGACAATTTTCAATTTCTTCTATGTAATTTACTCCTTCCCTTGTCTAAAGATCCCTCTTTCAGTTCTTTTATTTCTGTTACAATATTCAATACCTCAGATACAGTTGGTGTAGACTTAATAAGGCCTTACTGTTTCTAGGCAATTCAGATCCTGTATCCCAGCTTAAAAGAATAATTTCTTTACTTAAAGCCATTTGCTCACCTAATATTTCAGATGGAGTACTCTGCAGTGAATTTTTAAATCTGCCAACTCATTGAACTCCCAAAACATATGTTTTCAGTTACTCCTTTCTGCTCCATCACACCTCCAGCATTTGCTATCTACCTCTGAAAACAATTCTTTGAATTGTGCTTGGGATATACAAATACCTCTGCAAACACTTCCAAGCAAACACCCTAGACCTTCTGGGCTTGGTTGTAGTTGGGAGCCATACATATGCCTTCCCATTACTTTCTTGTAAATTACTTTTCCAGTCCCTCTTCCCAAACTTTTCAAACCTCTCTGACTGATTCTTATATTTATCATGTAGTATTGTATACCCCCTACTAATTATCCATTTTTTAACATCTGCTTCTGTTCTAGATTCCACTAAAAACTCTACCAGAACAGGTCTTTCACTTAAACCCCCTAACCCTTTCTCTGTGCCTGTACTCTGTGACAAACCCTGGTAGTGCAGGCAGTCTCTAGCCTGCAATCCATATGTCTTCTTGACCTCATTCCACTCTTATTACCTTTCTTGCTTGAGTTATTTGCTCCCAATATCTTTGCTCCTTTGCCAAGTTTCTCAAATAAATTCCAGCCCCATCTTGCCTATTTTCTGTACCCCT
This sequence comes from Protopterus annectens, assembly GCF_019279795.1. Classification (NCBI taxonomy): domain Eukaryota; kingdom Metazoa; phylum Chordata; order Ceratodontiformes; family Protopteridae; genus Protopterus; species Protopterus annectens. The sequence continues at coordinate 382,110,636 of NC_056747.1, read as the reverse complement.
ACTTGTAGTCATCTCTATTGGCAAAATCTCCTTTCTTCATTCTCATATTGGCTTAGTTCTTAGAATAGTTTTGCTATTTTATGATGTAATATTCTGTATGGTTGTTGTTATTCTCCTTAAGGAACTGCATCCAAAATCCCCCCCTCTGTATTTCTTGAGCTTCCTCCTTGTTTCATCACCATCCCTTTCATCCCTTTCCACTTTGAATTATGACTTTCTGATAGTATTATGTATATGCGCCTTAACTATGTAGCTCTAAAGTATCCCCTCAGATCAGGTAAACCTAAACTATCTTGTTCTGTTAGAAGGATCAACTTATCCTAGCTAACTCTTGCCTTCTTTCCCTCCCAGTTCTTATTAATTATTGTTCACAGCTTCTCCCCAGGCTGATAAAAGTATGCCTGACCCATATACAAGACTAAAGGGACTAAAAACATTTTCACTTCTTGTATCTTACTATCATCATCATCCTCATCATTATCTTCTTTCGGCTGCTCCCGTTAGAGGTCGCCACAGCAGATCATCTGTTTCCATTTCTTCCTGTCCTCTGCATCTTGCTGTGTCACACCAACAACGTGCATGTCCTCTCTCACCACATCCATAAACCTTAACCTAGGCCTTCTTCTTTTCCTGTTACCTGGCAGCTTCATCCTTAGCATATTTTTCCCAATATACTCAGCATCCCTCCTCAGCACATGTCCAAACTAACGTAATCTTGCCTCTCTGGCTTTGTCTCCAAACCTTCCAACCTGGGCTGACCCTCTAACATACTTATTCCTAATCCTGTCCCCCCTCATCACACCCAGTGCAAATCTTAACATCTTTAACTCTGCCACATCTAGCTCTAACTCCTGCCTTTTTGTCAATGCCACTGTTTCCAACTCATATAACATAGCTGGTCTCACTACCCTCTTATAGACCTTCCCTTTCACTCTTACTGGTACTCGTCTGTCACAAATCACTCCTGACACTCTTCTCCACCCACTCCATCCTGCATGTACTCTCTTCTTCACCTCTCTTCCACACTCACCATTACTCTGAACTATTGATCCCAAGTATTTAAACTCATCCAGCTTCACCACCTCTACTCCTTGCATCCTCACCATTCCTCTATCCTCCCTCTCATTCACACACACATATTCTGTCTTAGTCCTGCTGACCTTCATTCCTGTTCTCTCTAGAGCATGTCTCCATCTCTCCTGGGTCTCCTCCACCTTTTCCCTACTCTCACTACAGATCACAATGTCATCTGCAAACATCATAGTCCACGGGGACTCCTGTCTGATCTTGTCTGTCAACCTGTCCATCACCACTGCAAATAAGAAAGGGTTCAGAGCTGATCCTTGATGTAATCCCACCTCCACCTCAAACACATCCATCACTCTCACCACAGACCTCACCGCTGTCACACTACCCTCGTACATATCCTGTACCTCTCTTACATACTTCTCTGACACTCCCGACTTCCTCATACAATACCACAACTCCTCTCTAGGCACCCTGTCATATGCATTCTCTAAGTCTACAAAAACACAATGCAACTCCTTCTGACCTTCTCTGTACTTCTCCATCAACACTCTCAGAGCAAACATCGCATCTGTAGTGCTCTTTCCAGGCATGAAACCATACTGCTGATCACTAATCATCACCTCCCTTCTTAACCTAGCTTCCACTACTCTTTCCCATAACTTCATGCTGTGACTGATCGATTTAATCCCTCTGTAGTTGCTAAAGCTCTGCACATCACCCTTATTCTTCCTATCCATATCCATAAATAAGAGTTTCCAGTTTCTCAATTTTTGTATTACTTTCTACCCGCATATTCCTAGCTGCCATAACAGAAACCTTTATAATCCATACTCCTAAACTTCATCTTATCATGTCCCTTTAAATATGGGTAGTGATGAGCTAATTCTTATGTGGGTACATAGTTTATAGCTATAGCCATGTTTTATCGTCATTAATTTTATATCACGAAAAGACTTGAAATTGTCTTAAAATGTTCCATAACACTGAAATGTCCTTTTCAAGATTTATCTGGTACAAAATAATATCATCTGCAAATAAAGGCAATCTTTCTTGATTACCAAATGAATTATATCCTTTGCATTTCTGAGTCCCGTATTATCTTCACCAATGGCTCTTAATATAAACAAAGGGGAAAGAGTACACTCCTGTCTGGTTTCTCTGTTAAAACCCAGGTCATTTGAGAGGAACCCTCACACTTTAATTCTTGCCTCCGATCCTTCATATATCCTTCTAATTAACTTTATTATTGTATCAAGGAATGCAAATGCATCCTGTGCCCTACTCTTAAAATCCCAGCTTACTCTGTCAAATGCTTTCTCTGCATCAAGACCCACCAACAACAGAGATATTTTTTTACATTCTGCTTCCCAGTGATTTACTATTGTTTAATTAATGTTGTCAAAAGTATGCCTCCCTCTACAAAAAAACACACTGATCCATATCTATTAATTCTGGCAACACCGTTGCCATTCTTTTAGCTAGTATAGACATAACCCTGTACAATCATGGTTTAAAATGGAAATGGGTCTATATAAAGTGGGTCTGAAGGGTCTTTGCTATCTTTAGGTGGCACAGTCACCACAGCATTCTTCCAAGATGTTGGTGCTTCTCCCCCTTTTAAAATACTGTTAAAATCTTCCAGATCTTTATCTCTTACTTCCATCCTAATTTCCAGACTTCCACAGGAATGCCATCTGTTCCTGGAGACTTTCCTGAAGATTGATTATACATCACTATTTTTATCTCATCATCTCCTATTTCCCTGTTAGTTGTTGAGCCTCATCTACTTCTAACCTTGTCTAATTAACTCTTCCATATGTACTTACATTTGTACACTTTCTTGATTTCCACGTCTCTGCTTTTTTCATAAAATGTCCAGAATATCTTTAAAACCTCTACATGATCTCTGGTTATTTTTCTTGTTATAGGCTCCCTAAGTTTAGTAACAACCCTATCAACCTTCTGTTGCCTAAGTTGTGCTAAAAAGTTCTTATAAAACAAAGTTGCTTAACTGCAATCTTTCTAAACTCATGCATATTATCCAGATGCTCCCTTATTTTCCCTCTATTCTGAGAGATTTCCTGTATTCTACGATTACTTTAACCTCTGTCATCCCCTCTAAGTAATTTCTGTTACTTCTTAACCATTTCTCTTGCTTTTTTTAATTTTCACTGTATTTTGAGTCCGTTTTCATTTTATCCCAGACATTCACTTTGCATGCAACAATCTACACTCTTAAGTATTATGGTTCTGTTTTAAGTTATATATTTCATTAAATGCCTTTTTTTTCAAGAATGCCTGTTTTTTTAGCTTAAGTTTATACTATTGAAAATCTCTGCACTGTTTTCGATACGGTTGAGGTTAAAACCTTCACTGTTTTGGATGGGGTGAGGCTAAAACCTTGCATTATTTTGGATGGGGTGAGGCTAAAACCTTGCATTGTTTTGGATGGGGTGAGGCTAAAACCTTGCATTATTTTGAATGGGGTGAGGCTAAAACCTTGCATTGATTTGGATGGGGTGAGGCTATAACCTTGCATTGTTTTGGATGAAGTGAGGCTAAAACCTTACACTGTTTGGATGGGATGAGGCTAAAACTTGCATTGTTTTGGACTGGGGTTGAGGCTAAAACCTTGCACTGTTTTGGATGGGGTGAGGCTAAAACCCTGCATTGTTTTGGACTTGGGGGTGAGGCAAAAACCTTGCATTGTTTTGAATGGGGTGATGCTAAAACCTTGCATTGTTTAGGATGGGGTGAGGCTAAAACCTTGCACTGTTTTGGATGGGGTGAGGCTAAAACCTTATATTGTTTTGGACTGGGGTGAGGTAAAGGCTTGCATTGTTTTGGATGGGGTGAGGCTAAAACCATGCATTATTTTGGACTGGGAGTGAGGCTAAACCCTTGCACTGTTTTGGATGGGGTGAGGCTAAAACCTTGCATTTTTTGGACTTGGGGGTGAGGCTAAAACCTTGCATTGTTTTGGACTGGGAGTGAGGTTAAAGCCTTACTTTGTTTTGGATGGGGTGAGGCTAAAATCTTGCACTGTTTTGGATGGGGTGAGGCTAAAGCCTTGCACTGTTTTGGACTGGGTGTGAGGCTAAAGCCTTGCACTGTTTTGGATGGGGGGAGGCTAAAACCTTGCATTGTTTTGGACTAGGGGTGAGGCTAAAGCCTTGCACTGTTTTGGATGGGGTGAGGCTAAAAGCATGCACTGTTTTGGAAGAAGTGAGGCTAAAACCTTGCATTGTTTTGGATGGGGTGAGGCTAAAACCTTGCACTGTTTTGGATGGGGTGAGGCTAAAACCCTGCATTGTTTTGGACTTGGGGATGAGGCTAAAATCTTGCACTGTTTTGGATGGGGTGAGGCTAAACCCTTATATTGTTTTGGACTGGGGTGAGGTAAAGGCTTGCATTGTTTTGGATGGGGTGAGGCTAAAACCTTACATTGTTTTGGACTGGGGTAAGGCTAAAACCTTGCACTGTTCTGGATGGGGTGAGGCTAAAGTCTTGCACTGTCTTGGATGGGGTGAGGCTAAAGCCTTGCACTGTTTTAGATGGGGTGAGGCTAAAGCCTTGCACTGTTTTGGATGGGGTGAGACTAAAGCCTTGCACGGTTTTGAATGGGGTGAGGCTAAAGCCTTGTACTGTTTTGGATGGGGCTGAGAGTGCTGTAATTGGGTTGTACAACATTCTTTCCTTAGTGTACAAGTTAGTGCACAATTCCAAATTCACAGCAACAATGTTGTGCGTACTTCTGTTATCCTAAAGTGTTCATGCTTTTAGTTATATATTCCGCATATGAAGACTGTACATATGTCATACATTTAAGATGGTTTTAGATATTGATAGTGAGCTCATGGTAAAGATGCAGTTTCAACTGCACCCACCATTTTTGTGATGTATTTTTATATATACTCACACATAATCTTTTTATGTTTATATTTAATGAAGTTAATTGATGATTAATGAAATATTTCTTTAGGGTTTTTATGTGTGTTTTTTAGATGTATAGTGATATAGTTGAGATATATGTAGTTTATTAGAGTGACAGTTGCGATTATTAGTGCACATAAACATTTCTGATGTAAGTATGCTGAGATGATAGCAGTTTTTTAGCTGGAGTATGCGTTTAAATACGAATAGTCCTAGATAAGTTAATTGATTGATTAATTGATTAATTTTCCCGCCTTGCTGTTGGCAAGGAATATATAATGGGTCTGTAGTTCATGTATTTTATTGTCTGATGAAGCGTGGGATGACCCACGCGAAAGCGCTTACATTTTTTATGTGGAATAAAATAATTTGTTTTTCATCATATGTTGCTGAACGCTTCTACTTTTGATTGCATCGTGGTTTGGTACTCCTTTTACTTTTTACATTTGTTATCCTAAAGCCATCATACTCCCAGACTGACGCTTCTTTTCCTGATACATTTTGTTTTCATTTTTTTTGTTTAGGACTATGAAAAAACAACGAATCAGGAGGAAGACATTTCTGCAGTAAATCCTTCACAGTCTGAAGAAGGAAATAACCTTGGAAATAAAGTGAGTTATTTTATTTGCAAATATTTCACTTCTTCTAGCATAACTATGACCTATTTTGGTCTTCCTAGTTCTTCTCCGCACCAAAGTACAGTTCATCTGTGTATATTAAATGACAGTGATTGTTATGTATCAGTTCCCTGATAGCTACAGACAACTCGAGATAATTCCCGCCTTGCTATGATCTGTAAGGAAATAGCACAATATCTACTCTGAGCTATTGCAAGAGGTCACTGAAGGACTAGCAGTAGGGGATAAGAGTCCTTATATTACAGTAGAATGGTGTGTCTGTGAGTAAGTCATAGATACATCGATATTCCAAGGCCAATGCGTGTTATGATTATTCACGATGTGTCAGTGCCCTCCCTCTACAGCTAAGCCATACCAGTCAAAACCCAGAGTACTTTTGTAGATACCCATTCAGTCATGTAGGTTATGTTTAAAAGATAATGAGTCACACTTCTTAACATGCAGGGGAAATTTATCCAGAGATTTAGGAGATCCCTGGTTTTGGTATTGGTGGAAACACAGGGCTTGTGGAGATACAGAAATTGCAGGACAATCAGGTCTTTAATGGTGCAGTAAGCAAAAAAAAGATCTCCTCTTAAAAGTCTGTAAGACACTGAAAAAAGGATAAAGCATTTATAGCCTCTATTGGTAGTTCAAGGACTTTTGGCCTGTCATTTTTTGATAAGGAACTTTTGGGATTTTTCTGTTTGATATGTTTATTGAGATACATCATAACAGATGACATTGTACTTGCTAATTGGCCTAATCAATAATGAATATAAGGGAATGATTACATCATTAGACCCTGATGATATTCCTTTGACAATTAGTTGGGATTAATGAAAGGTTTTCTTGAAAAAAAGAAGTTGTGTCTTACCATAATGTTCCATCTGTGTTGTTTATCTTCTTCCATTCATCACTGATGGGTTCGGTTCCGAGCCCCTCGGAACTGTGTCGGCCTAATACCAAGCTCGCGTACATCAAAAACTCTCGAGCTAAGCTGCTACCCACAACGCCCTTCTCCTTGTTACCTCAGATCATGTTTGCATAAGACATATAGAAGTAAAGCAGAGGCCATTTCTGCGCAAAAACCCTGAAAACACTACAAGGACCCATGAGATCCACCAGGAGCCTTTAGTGGGGACGGAGGGTTTGATGTAATGAATGGAAGAAGATCAGCAACACAGATGGAACATTATGGTAAGACATAACTTCTTTATCTGATGTTGTTAATCTTCTTTCCATTCATCACTGATAGGACAGAATCCCAAGCTACCTGAGAAACCTGGGTGGCTCTTATGGAAGAACATTCCTGAGCACCATTGAGCCGAATGCCGCTCTTTCCCTGGAGACCATATCCAACTTGCAATGTTTGATGGAAGTGTGAGGTTTAGCCCAAATGGCTGCTGTGCAAATGTCATCCATAGTTGCTCTGGAGTGAAAAGCTACAGTGATTGCTGTAGCTCTTGCTGAACGTGTTTGATACTGTGAGGTTTAGGCTCATTTGTACATGAGTATGAAAAAGAAATACAATCTCTGAGCCACTTTGATAAAGTGACTTTTGACACAGGATATCCCATTTTTGGACCAGAGAAGGAAATTTTCTAAGCTTGTTCCCTGCCTTTCCTGTAAGTCATCTAGTCCATATACAGATTTGCTGTATCCAGGACTGTTTGTAAGCTTCTGAGACCCCAAGCCTTTCTGTGTTGGAGGGAAGCCTTCTAGATGAATTTTGTTTATTAGAACTTGCCAGTTTTCTAGTTTCAGCACTCAAATCTGTTACTTTGAGCTCAGCAGTTGTTCACAACTTATTGTAAGCACTAAATAAGCTACAAATTACTACATCACTCAACTTTCCTCACTTGTCTAGAGGAAAACAGTTTTTAGTACTTAATAAATAAGCACCTATGCAGGCATGTCTAAGGGTCAGCTCCCAGCGTTTTCTCCTGTCTACCTGATGAATCTGGGCATCTTGGGGCAATGCAGCAATTGCCTCATGTACAGAAACAACCCTCTCCTCCTACCACCCAACACTACAACCTGTGAGAGATGCACTTATATAGCCAAACTGGAAGCAAGCTCTCTTCACCCAAGACTGGACTAGACAGTCAAGAGGAGAAGGTAAACACTTGCACCACACCACATTCATCACATAGCCCCTCAAAACCTACACCACCAAAACACACACATAAAAACACAAAACACGAACCTACATTCGCTGAGGCTCCCAATATAAATCTACTCAAACAACAGGGACCTCCAAAGCAGAAAAGCAAGCAACCTCCACCCCCCCAACACAACCCAAATGACACGTAACCCACAAACACAGTGTGCTACTCAACCACAGCCCATAAGGCATAACAACGTACTCAACACCCTAGTCATAGGTGACTCTATAGTCAAGCACACTGATGTTCCACTCACCAGGCTAGACAAGGAGAAAGCTACTGTCAGCTGCCTGTCAGGTGCCAGGATCCGCCACATAACGCATGCACTCAGGTCACTCCACAACAAGTACAAATATGACTGTGTCATTGTCCATGTTGGTGTGAATGACCTGAGACATACCTCCCTGAATTACATGAAAAGAAACATGGAGGAGCTGTCCGATCTTGTAGCCCAGGCAGGTATGACCCTAGCCCTGAGTAGCATCCTGCCATCACCCAGAATGATACCACAGTACAAGGACAAAATGATTGACTTCAACAATTGGCTAAGCTTCTGGTGTCATTCTAAGGGGATCCAGTATCTGTCTGCCTGGGATGACATGATCGACAAACCACAATGCTTTGCCAGAGATGGCAAGCACCTATCGCCCTTGGGATTCCGGATACTGGCTAAGGCTCTTGCCACAGCTATAGTGCCTTTTTTAGTCAAGGTTCAAATGACAAATTCACCACTGTAACAGGTACAAGCAAGCAAAATTTGAGGGTAATGCTACTTAATGCTAGAAGTCTAAACCTCAAAATGCACTCATTCGAGGCGTGTCCATATTCATTAAGGATATCCACACCTCCAGGCTAGTTGCTCAGCATAGTGCATCCGAGATTATCCAAGTGCAACTAACTCTGGGCAAGACTGCAATCCAAATTGTAGCTTGCTACAGATCCCCCACCATGCCCCAGGATTCCCACTTCTCATTTCTTGATACACTGGAAAATATTAGGGTACAACCTAACACCCTAATAATGGGTGATTTCAACTACCCCACCATTAACTGGAAAAACTACTCATGTACCAACTCTTGTGCTCAATGTTTTCTGGAATTTATAAATTCCAATGCCCCTTTTGGTATGTACCTCAAAGACAGCTGCAACAACTGGAAAGGCAGCCTGAAATACCTCACAAGGAGGATTACCAGCCTCAAACAGATGCCCTACGCAGACCGTCTCAAAAAACTCCAGCTTTACTCTGTCGCATATCGCCTACTCAGAGGCGATCTCTGCCTAACATACAAAGCTATGTCAAACCCAGAGCTGTTGGACATGCTCCACTTAAAGAAATCCCAATCCCTCCGAGCTACATGCTCTAGGGACCTAAACCTTGTCACCACAATAAACAGGACATGCTGGAGGGATAGATTCCTGTCCCACAGACTTCCCATACTCTGGAACAAACTACCTATCTCTATTAAACAAAGCTCCTCATTAGCACTCTTCAAGAAAAATCTTGATGATTGGATGGGAGATAGGAAATTCACCCTGGGGATCAATTCTGTGGCTCTGCTTGATTGGGGCACAGGAAATAATTTTCTTGGGTGGCAAAAGCCAGGGTACCGTTTGGCTAGGCTTATATAGGCTTATATAGGCCCTAGGGCCAATAGCCTAGTACCTACCTATGAACCTATGAAATGTTGGTCTGTCTTGCGGATAGATTTCATCCTGTCTGGGTAAAAACGTAGTTGCCTATCCACGTCCAAGGAGTGTAGGCAGTATTCTCCTTTATTGGAATAGTTTGGGAAAAATACTGGGTGCTCGATGGATTGGTTCACAGAAAAATCAGAAATCACTTTGGGGAGAAAAAATAGATTAGTACGTAGCGATACTCTGTCTTTATGAAATATTAAGTATGGTCTCTTGATGCATAAGGCCTGTAATTCTGAGATCCATCTAGCTGAAGTTACAGCTACCAAAAACAGAGATTTCCATGCTAGGAATTTGAGATCACATTTTGCAGCAGGCTCAAAAGAGGGTTGACAGAGAGACTGTAGTACTAGGGAGAGATTCCATGCCTCTAATGGACACCTAATTGGAAGTCTGCTGTGAAACACTCCTTTGAGAAAGGTTTTGCATAGGTGGATGGACATAAGTGAAGTGTCCTCTGATCCGTTATGAAAATTGGAAATAGCTGCCAAATGGACTCGTATGGTAGAAGCTGATGCTCCATTCTCAAAGAACTCAGATAGGTATTGAGGTATAACAGAGACCGAAGCTGAGAAGGGATCTAGCATCTGTTCTTTAGACCAAAGAGAAAACATTTTCCATTTATCTCTAAAGTTTTCTGGTGGATGGTTTATGGGAGGATAGAATGATATCCTGAACAGGTGAGGAAAGGGTTTCCTGCCTGGTGACTAACAGAAGTGGAGAAACCAAGCTGTCAGCTTGAGAGTGGACAGATTCAAGAGAGACAGCCCTTGGGGGTGAGAAATTAAGACTGAGCAAGTACCCAGGATCCATGGAGGCTGTAACAGGTGAAGCCAGAGGAAGGGGAACCACACTTGATGAGGCCAAAATGGGGCAATGAGGATCACCTTGCATCTCAACCGAGTTGTTTTCTTTAAAAATAGAGGTATTAAGGGAATTATTAGATAAGAGTAGAGGAGACCCATGGGCCAATCATGAGTTAGAGTGTCTCTCGAGGACTCCTCCTCTGGGGGAAAGAGGGCAAAAAAGCTGCTGCATTTGTTGTTTGAAGGGGAGGCAAAAAGGTCACAGCAAGGCTTGCCCCATCGGCTGAAAATATCTGCTGTCACTTTGGGATTGAGAGACCACTCGTGTGGAAGGAGGCTGCATCTGCTCAGCCTGTCCGCAATCACGTTGGAACTCCCCGGGATGTGCATTGCTATAAGAAAGAGGTCAGAAGCTATCGCCCACTGCCAAATTCTCATGGCCTCATGACACAGGGGGTAGGATTTGGTTCCTCTTTGTTTGTTTATGTACCAGACTACTGACATATTGTCTGACTGAATCACAGTTGTTCCAGATGGAAGGAGAGGATGTAATGCCTGCAACGCTAAGAACACCACTCTTAACTCCAGAACATTGATATTCAGGTTGGGCTCTAAGCTCGACCACGTGCCTTGGGCTGTCTTTCCCTGAAAATGCCCCCCCCCCACACTATCAGGGAAGAGTCCATGGTCACAGTGGCATTGGGTTGTGGAGTCTGAAAAGGGCGACACCAAAGTTCTGCATCTGGCCTCATCCAACAGAGGAGATCTTGCTTGCAAGAGTTGGTTATGAGAATCTGTGAGTTTATGGGGTGAAGATTTGCCAGCCACTGGGACAATAGGAGCCATTGTAACAGTCTCATGTGTAACCTTGCCAGAGGAACTATCAGAATGGCTGTAGCCATGGACCCTAGAGCCTGGAGAACTTCCCTTGCTGACACCTTTCTTTGACAGAGTATCACATGTACTTTAACCTCTAAAGCCTGTGGGCCGGTAGAGATACCAGGCATGTTTGAGTATCAAAAACTACCCCTATAAATTCCAGCTGTTGGGTAGGTTGTAAGTTGGATTTCTCCCAATGTACGGTGATGCCTAGGGACTCAGCTAGTGAAAGTGTGTAACAGAGGGACATGGTCAGAAGATGCTTGATGGGGGCAGAAAGAAGCCAATCGTCTAAATATGGAAACACCTGGAATCCTTGAAGTCCCAGATGAGCTGTCACCACTGCTAGACATTTCGTGAACACTCTGGGGGCCGTTGAGAAACTGAATGGCAGGGCTCAGAACTGGTAATGATTGTCTCCTAGCCTGAAGTGAAGGAGACTCCTGGAGCATTTGTCCATTTTGATGTGGTAATACGCATCCTGGAGGGCTATTAAGCACATCCAAACATCCTCCCTTAAAAATGGGAGAATGGATTGAATAGTGACCATGTGGAATTTGGTTTGTACCACTGATTTGTTTAAATGGCTAAGATACAGAATGGGTCTCCAGTCCCCGGTCTTTTTTGGCACTAAAAAGAATCTTGAGTAAAACCTGGATCCGCATTGGTCTGGAGGGACTGGTTGGATGATTCTTTTTTGACATAGCTTTCTTATCTCTAAAGCCACTTCTTCCCTTTGATTGGGTGGAACATCAGGAAGGTTTTTTGTAGGTTTTGGATGGGTGGATAGAGGAATGTAGTAGCCTCTGGAAATTATTCTCTGCACCCATTGATCGTTTGAAATCGAGCGCCAGGCAGGTTTGGTGCAGAGAAAAATGAGCCCCGACTGGTTACAGAGGAAAGCAATCAGGCAATGCTTCAGGAGCATTGATAAGACAGCCTGGAGAAGGAATCCCTGGAGTCTTGGTTTCGGGGACCCCACTCTGCCCCTAAAGGGGTGTCATCCACCATTGGAACCCCCTCTGCCTCTAGGGGAATCCTTGCCACGTGCATTACAGAAAGGACCTTGAGATTTCTTGTGCCAGATTTTCCCACTCCTCTGGTTCCTGGAAAAAGAACGTTGGGGTTTGGAAAATTGTAGGCCAATGGCAGACAAAGTCTTTCCATCCTACTCACACCTGGCCAGTGTGTCCTTCACTTTAGAACCAAATAAGGAAGATGGTTCGATAGGGGTGTTCAAAAAGGAGGACTTGAAGGAGTCCATGAGGTCACAGATGCGCATCCAGGCATGACGCCTCATGACTATGCCTGCGCCCACAGCTCTAGCTGCCCCTTCGGTTGTGTGGGACAGCAACCTCATGGATGAATTGGAAATAGATTCAAGTGTGGCAAGTTGAGAGGTAACCTTGTCCTGTGCCCTGTCAGAAACGTGACCCGTGAGGGCTCCAGAAAATTTGGTAATCAAATCTCTTTGGAGGCTCGTGAAATGTGCCAAGTAGTTCAGGGACCTGACAGCAAAGGTTGCTGAAGCAAAAACTCACTTCCCCATCTGTCCACAGTCCAGGACTCTCTGTTGGGTGGGTGAACAGTAGGACTTTCTTCCGCTAGATCCTTTTTAGTGGCCGCCGCCACCACCATAGCATCAACTGGCAAACCTCTAGACCAGTGGGGATGCTCTTCCGGGGGGGGGGGGGATCTTATCTGGTATCCGGGGAATGGCCTCAATAGAGTTCTGCCAAGCACGCTGCATGATGAGCTGGATTAACTCGTCGGCAGGTGGAGTCACCCAAGAGGTAGAAGGCCGGGAGCGAAAAGCCTGCAGAAAGATGGACTCCTCCGAGGAAGGGTTAGAGGGCTTCCAGCCACCCCTCTGTTTTAATATTTCCAGGATGTCTCTGAAAGAGACATAATCAGGGGGTGACCATGGGGACCCCTCCCCATCATCATAGTCCATATCCTCTGTCAAAGACTCTTCAGGAGAGTCAATGTGCTTCCTCTTGCATGCCTTCTTCCAAGGAGGTTCCTCAGTGGGAATATCTGAGGAAGACTCAGAAGGATGGGTATCCCAAACTGGGGTTTCCTGAGGCTTCTGCTCCTGGTGTCACTGGGAGGTGGCTCATGGTAGCTGTAGCTCAGAGGGAGCAGGGGAAAGTTACAGTGTTGAAGGAGTGCTTCCCAAAGCAAGCACCCTCTCCATCACCCAGAAAGCAGGCCCGCCCAAAGAGGAATGGGAGCCCGCAACCAAGGACAACCTCGGAATCAGGGTCACACCCCTGCTTTGTTGGACCCACTCCCGGGGATGAAGCCTTAAGCAGGATCAGGGCAGACGTTATCCCCGGATCCGAGGATGGAACCAATAAAACACTTGGAACCATGCTCTGGACTGAGGAAAGGATGGTTCCAATGTAACCAAAAACCAAAGGGGTGGCCTTGAAGCCTCAGTGACAGTCACTGTCAGCACCAAGGAATGGGGTTCCACAAAGGACATCGGAGCAATGGGCTTCAGAACCAATGGATCTGAAGGAGGAGTATATGTCTGAGCCTTGGGAGAGATAGACCCAAACCCCAAAAGGGAGTGAGTCTTAGGAACATTAGTTATCCCTCTGGCCATCAACAGCTGATCCAACAGGTGCACCACATCCAATTCGCAAAGACTCCTGGTGGACCTTGTGGACACTCCTGAAGGGGAGTCGGGTCGATCCAGAAAGGGGCTGTACATCTGATTGAGGAATGGATCCAATGAAGGGGAGTATCGGGTCCATGGTGTCTGAGCTAGTGTCACCGTAGTCTCTAATCTGGAGACAGGTAGTAAAGGAATCAGTGGAGTAGAAAAGGGACTCAGTGCTGAAGAGGTACTTGGAGTCGATGTCATCGGTTCCAAAGGAATTGCATGGGTCAAAACCGCTTTCGGTGCAGTAAAAGGCAAAGTCGGTGTCGAAGCTGTTGTTGAAGGTAAGGTCGGAGCCACAGCTGAAATGGAAGGCAGGGTCGGTGACATAGAGGTCGGTACTGAGGGTGGCGCCAACGTCGAAAATCCAGTCATGTCCATGGCTTTGGTCAATGTGGCAATTGGAGCAGAGCTCAGAATGGTAGTAATAGTAATAGTTGGAGCTGAAATAGCAATTCTATGCTCAAAGGAAGATTTGTGGGCCTTATGTTTGTGTGACTTGCTCTTATCACCAGCTGGTGAAGAGGGATCAGTGGAGGGGTTGAGACCTCTGACACAGAAAGGGCCTCTGAGAAAGGAGAAATGATAAGGCCTTTCAGAATCAATTTATTATTTTTCCTTTCATTCAGCATCCGCTGACTAAAACTTTGACAAATCTGGCAAGGAGGTTTAACAGAGAGGGGAGAACCCCCCTGACAATAAACACAGTCATCGTGAGAGTCGCTGTTAGGGAGTTTACCATTGCAAGAGGTGAAATGTTTAAACCCCAAAGTCCCTGTTTTGTCAGACATTTCCATACACACACACAAAACAGTTAAAAAAACTACTAAACACCTAAAAAATAAGAAAGGAAGAATAAAGGCAAAGAAGATACCAACGATGGTATCAAGCGATACCACAAGGGTAAGGAGCGGGTGTACCAATGATGGTAAAATAATTACCCAATGGGTAGAGCTAGTTAGATATATTAATAGTAAAAGAGTGAAAAATACTGCTACATGGCTACGCAGCAAACGAGATCTGAGGTAACAGGGAGAAGGGCATTGCTAGAGAATTTATGGTGTACGCGAGCTTGGTATTAGGCGATACAGTTCCGAGGGGCTCGGAACCGAACCCATCAGTGATGAATGGGAAGAAGATTAACAACATCAGATTTGGTGTTATATGATGGTCAAAAGACAGGAAGCTATCAGTTGAAGTACCTGGGTCCCTGACTACATTTTCATTTTGTAGTGTTGTATGATAATGGAAGTGGTTGTCTATGAAAAGTGATGATGCTACAATATTTAGCATTTAGTCTGAGCCCATTTTTTGCACACCAAGAGTTTACTAGAGAGAGTTTATTCTGGAGGGCTTGGGTATCATAGTGTGACCTAACAATAATCCCCCAGTTTGAAGTTGTTTGCAAACTTTGTTAACCAGAGGCCTTGGTTCTCTGCTTGAAGATCTGAGAAGTAAATACCAACTGATAGTCTCTTTCATATTTTCTAATGAGGATTTGCAACTCACACTGTGTGAGTTTTGTCTTTTAGCTAGTTTGTTATCCATCTTACCACATATAGATCAATTATTAAAGCATTTTGCTTTTGTATGAAGCCATTATGGAAAGGGTTTGAAGGCCTTGGCCAGTTCAAAATATGCTGCATGCAGTGCATGACCAGCATTTACTGCCTCCATAATAACTCTTTCAAAGAAGTACACCAGATTAAGTAAACAGGATTTACCCTTCACAAAGCTAATCTGTTGGGATCAAGTCTAATAAGATTCTTGATATTGCAGTTTATGAGGTCAGTTATAATATGTTCCATGGCTTTGCAGGCGAAGCTTGTAAGGCTGATAGGTCTGTAATTACCCAGGTCGGTTGCAAGGATGCCCTTATGGAGAGGCAAGAGCAAAACCAGTAGCTAAACTTAGGTTAAACAGTTGAGTTCATAGGTTCATAGGTAGGTACTAGGCTATTGGCCCTAGAGCCTATACAAGCCTAGCCAAAAAGGTACCCTGGCTTTCGCCACCCAAGAAAATTATTTTCCTGTGCCCCTGTCAAGCAGAGCCACAAAAGTGATCCCCGGGGTGAATTTCCTATTACCCATCCAATCATCAAGATTTTTCTTGAAGAATGCTAATGAGGAGCTCTGTTTGACATAGATAGGTAGTCTGTTCCAGAGTATGGGAAGTCTCTGGGACAGGAATCTATCCCTCCAGCATGTGCTGTTTATTGTGGTGACAAGGTTTAGGTCCCTAGAGTGTGTAGCTCGGAGGGATTGGGATTTCTTTAAGTGGTGCATGTCCAACAGCTCTGGGTTTGACATAGCTTTGTATGTTAGGCAGAGATCGCCTCTGAGTAGGCGATATGCGACGGAGTAAAGCTGGAGTTTTTTGAGATGGTCTGCATAGAGCATCTGTTTGAGGCCAGTAATCCTCTTTGTGAGGTATTTCTGCAGCCTTTCCAGTTGTTGTAGATGTCTTGTGAGGTACATACTAAAAGGGGCATTGTACTCTATAATGGGTCTAATGAGTGATGAGTAGAGGGGAACAATGACCTCTTTTTTTCTGGATGAGAAGCCTTTTGTGATGAGGTGTGCCACGTAGAAGGATTTCCTGACCACTGTGGTGATGTGATTATCAAAGGAGAGACTACTGTCCACCTGTGTCCCAAGGTCTCTTATCACACTTTCAGTGTTAAGGAGACTACTGCTTATGTGGTAGTTCATGGGTACAGAGTTTTTACCAAAGGGGATGACAAGGAGATGACAATGCACTTTTGGCATTGAGCTTGAGGCTATGGCTTTGACACCAGGCATCTGTCTCAGTAAGGCCCTTTTGTAGGATGTCCACATCATTAGGAGTTTCAATTATGGCTCCTAGTTTGCAGTCATCTGCGAACTTAGTTAGTCAAAGACCTTCTGTGTTAGCCTGTACTTCATAGAAGTAAATACCAAACAGGAGAGGACCCAGGACTGAACCCTGTGGTACTCCACTTGTCACTGGTCTGAAGTCTGATTTGGAGTCTGCTTCTTTGACAGTGTGGGTTCTGTCAGTAAGCCAGTTGGCAACTCATCTTGTGACATAAGGATTTATACCTAATTTAGTGAATTAATCTATAATTCCAGAGTGGGGGATGGTGATAAATGCCTTGGCGAGATCTAGATAGGCTGTATGAACCACCTTACCTTCATCTATGGCTTTAGTGACTGCTTCAAAGAAGTCTATCAGGTTTAGGAGACATGATCTGCCTTTTACAAACCCGAACTGTATGGGGTCTAGAGTTTGGAGATCTCCAATGTCTTTGTTTGTGAGTTCCATGATGATACGTTCCATGACATTGCAGACCAGGCTCATCAGGCAAATGGGGCAGTAGTACCCGGGGTCTGTCATGGCTCCCCCTTTGTGGAGTGGGATAACCATTGTGGTGCGCCATTCAATTGGCACAAAGCCTGAGGTGAGGCTATAACTGAACATGGTACTTAGGTGGGGTCCCAGTTCATTATGTAGTTTATGTAGAAGGTAGCCTGGGATGTTGTCAGGTCCCATGAATGCTGTGTTCTTGGCTTTGGAGAGTGCGGTTTTTGCCTGTGCAGCTGTGATTACAGGAACTTTGCATTCTTCCGGTATAGAGATAGGCCCTTTAGGGGGTGAGAGGGGGGTAAAGTTTGCACTGAACCTATCTGCCAGGATGTTGGCAATATCAGTTGGTTCTGTATATTTAGTATCTTTGTGCTGTAACTCAGAGCAGATCTCAGTGTTGCCAGAGTTTGTCTACAAGGACATTTTTAACACTGCTAATTAAGCAACCAGGTATATTGTCAGGTCCTATGGAGGAAGCAGTCTAGTCTTGGTTAGCACTTTCAGTAAATGATCTTTAGAAATAATTGGGGGATTAAAGGATTCAGATATTTTGGGGCACCAAACAGAAGTCTCAGGAGTGAAGTTGGCAGTAAATTTCTTTGCTAGGATATTGGGAATGTCTATTGGGTCAGAGAAGGAGATGTCATTATGAATAAGTTCTGAGAAATATAGGGTGTTGTTTTTTTTTAGCTAAACAACGATTTATAATTAGCTTTGGCATCAGGGGCCAGTCTAAGTATAGGGCCTCTTTTAGTGGACCTGATAGTGTTCTGCTATGTTTTTTTGTAATGTTTCTGATATTATCTTTGAGAATAAGGGTTTGGATCTAGTTAATAATTTAAGAAGTTTCTTGTTGCATATTGTATTTATGGTGATAGACTTCCAGGGTAGATTGTTTTTGAAGAGTACGTATATATATAATTCTGTTGGCCAAGTAGATACCATTGAGGCAATGCTCCCTTTTTTCAAGGAAGCTCTGATTTAATATTTGGACTGATTAAGGTAAACTTTGCCCAAACACTAGTGAAACTTCTGCATGCTTTCACTGGCAAGTGCCACGAGAACTTTAATATTCACCCGCATAATCACCAACTCAGGCAGACAGAATCTCAGCTCAGTATTTTATCAGAAGGATGTTACCACTCAGTAGTGTTTAGTCTGACTCATGTCCAAACTAGCAATAAAGAAGAGTGCAACCTCTGCTCATATTACAATAAAATGCACTTTTACCAACAGCAGTACTCTGACAAATTCCAGTGGTGTCAGGCCAGTGTCATCCTGTGAGGGGTACTATGAGCATAAAATATGTACACTATCCACCTAGTTACATACAAGATCACAGAAAGAAGTTACCAAAAATACACCCAAAGTATAATTGTGATGCTCAGTGGTACTCTCATTTCGTGTGTGTGTGTGTGTGTGTGTGCGTGTGTGTGTGTGTGTGTGTGTGTGTGTGTGTGTGCGTGCATATATAAATGCATGGAAGTGTTTGGGTGTGTGCACGTGTGACTGTTTGTGCATGCTTACATGTATGTGTGTGTGTGTGTGTGTGTGTGTGTGTGTGTGTGTGTGTGTCTGTGTTTATTGGAGTTTGGGTGTTAGTATATGACACTCTAATTAATCAGCTTTATTTCTGATTATAACAGAATGGAAGGCTAACAATATGACGTTTAACAACAGTATGAAAAAATTTACTTATTTTCCTTCATTTTTAAAAATTAGGTTGAAATGGTTTTCTGGCTGCTTTCCATGCTTGCAACCCGTGACAAGGATGATATGTCACGGACCCTTCTTGCCATGTCCTGCTCCCAGGAGAGTTGCCTTGCCATGCGGAAGTCCGGCTGCGTTCCAGTTCTTGTACAGCTCCTCCATGACATCGATCGAGATGGTGAAGGGACTGAGAAAGCCTCGTCTGCCTCTGCTGGAGGAAGCAGTAGCAGCAAAGAATCCCGTGCCAGGGCCAGTGCAGCGCTCCACAACATCATCTTCTCACAGGCAGAGGAAGGACAGGCAAAGAGAGAAATGCGGGTGTTGCATTTACTTGAACAAGTTCGCTCCTACAGTCAGGCCTCCTGGGATTGGCTAGAGATGCAGAAGAAAGAAGAAAGCACCCCAGAAATGAATGGCAGTAAGCTAGCATTGTCTTTCATGTTTTAATGTGCTCTATGTGACTTTCTCAGATTTGTTTTTAAACTTCCTTTAAAGGGTGTATGGCACATGAAAAGTCTGTATCTCTGGCTGGTATTAACTAATTTAAGTTATGGGGTAAAATAAGGACAGGCTTTTTGTGCAGAGACAAGTTTTTCACCTGCAGCACTGGTGACCTGTGTTGAATTAGCAGTATGAGTGCCAAAAAATTAGAGAAAAAGAAGGGATTAGAGGTTGGCATAATGCTTAAGGTGAATACTTCACAGACAAAAGGTATAGAGTTTGAATCTCACTGAGAGAAATTAGCTAGGCTTAGCTAGGCTTAAAATGGTCTACAAGGACAGCTAGCCTAGTACTTGAACCTATAAATGCAGGGCTTGCACATAGGTGGGCTTAGTTAGCTTTTTTTCTATGGGAAGGGGGAGGGGCTGTTTGTCACACCTGCTGCAGCATAACCCCCCAGGGCAGTATCTACATAGCTCACTCACTCAGCACTTGGAGCCATTCCCTGATCACTAACAGTGTAAACACAAAAGTCCATGATTATACCCTCTGCTCCTGACATGCAGAAGCCAGTCAGTTACCATTTCTGCATGCCACCTTTCCTTCAACAGCTAAAAGGAAAAAAAAAGCTCTCTTTCCTTAAACTATAACAAACTTATATCTACCATAGGGGGTGGGTACTTCATATGGGCACAGGTTAATGGGCTAAACAAACCTCAGCCACCCTGGTGATACAAGACCACTGCATACCCATGCTGGGGAGGATGGGATCTGGAGGAAGACTAAGGAAATACCCTTAGAACCTTAGGATTATGTCCTTTCTCCTCACTGCCTTAACACATGGCCTGATCAAGAAGAATGAATAGTACAAGAGAGAGAAAAAATAGCATATGCTGAGCTGGGATAGTGTGAGCCTGGGTGCAAAAATTCATAAGAAATACATTTTTGAAGTAAGATTGCAGAGTCTTGCATTAATCCTAGCCCCCTTTTCATTACCATTATTATCAGCAGAAGCATCAACATTTGTAGAGAAACAGGATCATTATTATATGGGCCTTGATTCAGGTCTTGGGACTAACACTATAAGGCAGTTTCATTTGTTGGTGGCTACTCAGTGTCTCCCTTATTAAGCATTTCTATACTTTATCACAGCCCTTCTCTCTCACTCTGCTGTGCTTTAAGGTTTTAAGTTAAGCTTTTTTTTGCTAAAAATGTTTTATTAAGCTTTTTTCTTATAATAAACAAAACAAAGGATTCAGCTACAGCAACCATGCAAGTTCCATACAAATTCCGAGGCAATATAATCCAACAACTCGTATTTCATAAAGTAGGTACTCCAAAGTACGAAAAACTAATAAAGTATATTTATTGTGCACTCAGTTGGTAAGTGCTTTCACAGAATTGCTTCATCAGACCTTAGCGGACTGAGTACAGAAATTATTTAAAAACATTATTACCAATCACATAAAACCACAGAAACATAATTTCCTTTAATGACGTTACATTTGTAACTAAACTAAAATAGTTATAGTTTTTAACTATGTATATCAAATCAGCCATTCAATAACGCTTTTTTTGGTAAAATATAAATGCAAAGATTCAAGCTGCTACTCATATATGAAGTTAGTATATAATAAATAATACATTTAATCATAAAAAACGTATTAATTTTTTATCACCACGTTCATAATTATGCAATATGAAATTCCTCATTAGCGATCACTTCATCAATGATCGCTTAGAGTAAAACAGATATTATATGTCATCAGGCAAAGTAAAGCTGTATAATTGAATCGCTGTTCTACTGAAGCAGAAAGCCACATGACAGCAACCCCCTGAAAAATAAACCACCGCATATCAACAAAGCAACCTAGATGCATCTCATCCACAATCGCTCAATAATTCTTCATCAGACCTCTTGTGCGAACAAACCATCAAGCATAATCAGAATAAAAAACATAATATATATCTAACTCATAAATCATCTAAAAAAGAAAAATTGTACACATAAATAAATTTTAACTAGCCGTTTTAACCAGATAACATTATTAAAACTTCAACCTAACATAGACCTGAAGATTATGAAACCTACAGCATATGGATATAAAAACATATACATAATTATTAAACAGTATCTAGATTTCAAAGACTGATCATTAATAAGACTGATTATTTATAGTGACAATGAAGTACCATGGAAGTCAGAAGTCAAACTATGATTTCCAGCTTCATATCCACTGAGTGTATATGCATCAGGTAAACCATTCATCACTAAATCTACATCATCGGCCATAACGACAGAATAACATTAGAGTCTAACGACTGTATATGTAAGAGAATATTATATATATGTATAAATACTTATATATATATATATATATATATATATATATATATATATATATATATATATATATATATATATATATATATATATATATATATATATATATATATATATATATATATATATATATATACATGTATTTATACATATATTTAATGTTATATTTAATATTCTCTTACGTATGTATATATTTCCTATACAACACATATATATATATATATATATATATATATATATATATATCTTTTGTTAAAATATATGTTTTTTATAAATGCACATATTTTAGGTAAGGAGTAATTTGTTTATGTTTTTTGTAATTAGATATTAGTAATTTATTTTAGATGAAATGAGATGTGCAATATATATAACATGTAGTTATTTTGATATGAAATTATTATATGCAGTCATTAGACTCTAATGTTATTCTGTCGTTATGGCCGATGATGTAGATTTAGTGATGAATGGTTTACCTGATGCATACACACTCAGTGGATATGAAGTTGGAAATCATAGTTTGACTTCTGACTTCCACGGTACTTCATCGTCACTATAAATAATCAGTCTTATTAATGATCAGTCTTTGAAATCTAGATACTGTTTAATAATTTTGTATATGTTTTTATATTCATATGCTGTAGGTTTCATAATCTTCAGGTCTATGTTAGGTTGAGGTTTTAATAATGTTATCTGGTTATAACAGCTAGTTAAAATTTATTTATGTGTACAATTTTTCTTTTTTAGATAATTTATGAGTTAGATATATATTATGTTTTTTATTCTGATTATGTTTAATGGTTTATTCGCACAAGAGGTCTGATGAAGAATTATTGAGCGATTGTGGATGAGATGCATCTAGGTTGCTTTGTTGATATGCAGTGGTTTATTTTTCAGGGCTTTACTGTCATGTGGCTTTCTGCTTCAGTAGAACAGTTATTCAATTATACAGCTTTACTTTGCCTGATGACATATAATATCTGTTTTACTCTAAGCGATCATTGATGAAGCGATCGCTAATGAGGAATTTCATATTGCATAATTATGAACGTGGTGATAAAAAAACTAATAAGTTTTTTATGATTAAATGTATTATTTATTATATACTAACTTCATATATGAGTAGCAGCTTGAACCTTTGCATTTATATTTTACCAAAAAAAGCGTTATTGAATGGCTGATTTGATATACATAGTTAAAAACTATAACTATTTTAGTTTAGTTACAAATGTAACGTCATTAAAGGAAATTACATTTCTGTGGTTTTATGTGATTGGTAATAATGTTTTTAAATAATTTTTGTACTCAGTCCGCTATGGTCTGATGAAGCAATTCTGTGAAAGTGCTTACCAACTGAGTGCACGGTAAATATACTTTGTTAGTTTTTCATATTTTGGAGTACTTATTTTATGAAATACGAGTTGTTGGATTATATTGCCTCAGAATTTGTATGGAACTTGCATGGTTGCTGTAGCTGAATCCTTTGTTTTGTTTTTTATATTTGGTGTTTATCTCAGCGCAGCATTTGCCTATAGGAATGTAGCTACCCTCATTTTCTTTGTTGTTTTTTCTTATAATGTTTACAAGATATAACAATATTTTAAAATATAATAAAAAGTGGGTAAACACACTCAAGTATGACAGACATTTTTCTGCTTTAAAAGTGATTGTTTTACTGTATCTGTTTTAATTATTAACCCCCCCCCCAAAAAAAAAAAATCCTATGTCTCTACTCATTTCCCACCTTTCTATAACCAGTAGAGTCCGGTTTTCAGATTTTGCTGAATTCTGGGCTGTTTTGTAGTTTCTGTGTTGCCCAGACCTTACTAAGATAGAAGGAAGCTTCTCTGTTCATCAGTGAGAGTGGTGAGCTTTGAGCAGCCTATCTGTCGCTGGAGGAGTGGTTTCAGCTCAGAATATGTAGTTTTACTGGCCATTTTGGGCTATTTATATCACTTTCATCTTTCTGTTTAAAAACCCATATTTGCACGGTTTTGTGCATCATGCAACACCGTTTAACTATGGTTAAACTATTCCCAGTGCCAGAAAGTCTGCTCTTGTAATTTTCCCTTAGAACTAGCCAGATGTTCATCGTGCATACAGCTGCAGTCATTACAGATGGGTTATCCTGCCGTCAGACGGGTCCTCGGTCGGCCGAATTCCAAAGTCTAGATCCGGCGTCGGTTGTTGTCGCTTCTTCCCTGACGTCAGTGCGGCAGGGGTATAAAAGAGGTAGCCGACGCCATTTTCTTCAGTCTTTCTTGCCGTGCGGTGCCCAAAGCAGAAGCAGTTCGCAAGTGCCAGTCGGCCAGCTCCTGAGATTTACGAAAGTATTTCAGCCGAAGTCTTCTTGAAAGCTAAGTACCCCGTTGGGGAAACCTTTCTTGCCTCAGACCGATGTCACACAAAGTTAATAATTGCATTTCATGTGGGAAGCAAATACCGCATAAGGATTTCCACTCTTTCTGTATACCTTGCTTAGGCCCAGACCACGACATCTCGACCTGCCGTTTTTGTGCTAAATTCAACAACCGCACTATTAAGCGCCAGGCGGAGTTCGCCCTTCATTATTTTGGCAAAAAATGTAATTATATCATGTCGTCGGATACTCCGACTCCAGTTTTGAGCAAAAGACGCAAAGATAAGGACCGACATCCGAGGTCCGCACCGACTACTGAGACCACGCTTAGGCCGACTACCGGTTCTCCGGTTCCCAGCGAGGCGCCTACGCAGCCCCTGAGTACCGATGACATTACATTACCGGTGACTACAGTACCCGAGGTCGCAGGCTCCTCGGTCCCCATTCCTACTGCAGATACCGACGCCACTATTGGCGGGGAAACTCAGAATTTAGACAGGCCTGCCATTTCTGAAGGC
Organism: Protopterus annectens; assembly: GCF_019279795.1. NCBI lineage: Eukaryota > Metazoa > Chordata > Ceratodontiformes > Protopteridae > Protopterus > Protopterus annectens. Next base: position 382,086,127 of record NC_056747.1, on the reverse strand, counting down.
ATCTTCAGGCCTTCCTCCTTCTCTATTAAATCTTTCACTAAATCTAAAGCAGCCATGAAAACCAAAAAACAGGGTCCTCAGACCTCCTCTCAAGGCCCCATGCCTAAAAATCAGATGCTTAAAATGGCTGAGGATTTGATTACTCTTATCAGGGGTTTTCAACCCCCCTCTGACAAAAGACCCAGATTAGAGGAAGACTACCCTTCCTCAGATCAAGCTTCTATTACCTCAGAACACTCTGAGGACCAGGATTACGCCTATTCCCCTTTCGAAGACTCTGATGCTGAGGAGTCTATTCCCTCGGTCTCCCCTGCTGAGGACTACTCTTTTGGGGAAACCCTGCATACATTGAGGGAACACTTTCACTGGGAAGGCCAAGATTACTCAGATTCCAAGAAAAGGCTCAGGGAATTTCTACTGCTCCCCCAGCATAGGCCCCTGGCTATCCCTCCTGTTTTAGATATTTTGGATGATGTGTACACAGAAGCCAGCCTTAATCCAGATTCTTTACCTCCAGCCCCTGTTAAACCAGACAGGTATTACCGGGTTCCTGGTTCTCACCAGTTCCTTTATAAAAGCCATACTGCTGACCCAGAAACAATTTCACAGGGTCCCAAGGGGATTAAGGCCTCTACTGCTAAAAACCCTTTACCTTCAGAGAGAGATTCCAGAGCTTTAGAAAGGTGGGGGGAAAAGGTGTATACCTCGGCCACTTTAACCATGAGGGCATTAAACTGTCAATTCCATATGTTAAAGTATCAACAGTTTTTGTTATCTCAGTTGAAAAGCAAAATGACACAACCCGAACAACCAGATTTGAAAGAGTTGTAGGATTTGTTGCATGGTGCAGAGCAAGTGGGTAAACATACCTTGCAGTGTGGTTTTGATGCCTTAGAAGCCTCATGTAGAGCTGCTATTACGGGGTCTGTTATACGTAGGCATGCTTGGCTCAAAGAGCAAACCGTACCAGATCATGTCAAAGCTAAATTATTAGATGCACCTCTTCAAAAGGATGTATTGTTTGGTGTTAAAGCTGAGGAGGTACTACAGAAAATGGAGGAAAAAGCGAAATCAATGCAAACAGTGAAGGATTTCCTGCAGGCATGTTTCAGCAGAAACTGGCCTTCAGAAAATTGGTCCTTTCCAGCCATGGACAGACCTCAAAGGGGCAGATACAGACACCCAAGGGGTAGAGGGCAACCTCAAGGATCTTACAGAGCCAGACAGTGGCAAGCACCAACCCCAAGAGGTGGAGAAGATAGATCACAGTCATTTAGAGAACAGACACAATGACTTCCCCCTACACCTGCCAAGCAAAGCTTTAATGGCAGCACGTTTGGACGGAAAACTGGCATTATTCTCAAAAAATTGGCATATTGTTACAAAAGACAAATGGATTCTGGACATTATAGACAGAGGTGACAGGTTCCACTTTCACACCCTTCCAAAAATGAGAGGCATGCCAAACCTGCCACAAAATCAAAGGGCAGAGGCACAAAATCAAATTTCCGCTCTCATGGATATGAAAGCGATTCAAGAGGTACCTGCCAAAGAACAAGGTCAAGGGTTTTATTCCAGACTATTCCTGGTACCAAGGAAAGACAAAGATTGGAGACCTATCTTAGACCTATCCATCCTAAACACATACCTACAGGTGCCAAAATTCAAGATGCTCATATTACAGCAGCTTCTTCCCATGCTGGGCAAGGAGTCTTGGCTGGTAACATTGGACCTCAAGGAGGCATACCTGCATGTCCCTATCAGACAAGATTGCAGAAGATACCTTAGATTTCTTGCAGGTTCAACCCATTACCAATTCTCTGCATTGCCCTTTGGCTTATCTACTGCACCCAGAGTGTTTACGAAATGCCTGGCATCAGTAATCGCCTTCTGCAGACTACAAGGAATACAAATCTACCCATATCTGGAAGACTGCCTGAACCAAGCGAACAGCAAGGACATACTATTGCAGCACCTGGCGTTTGTAATAAAACTGTTAAACTTCCTGGGATACACAGTCAACAAAAAGAAATCAAAACTAATACCCTCTCAACAAATAATTTTCCTGGGTGCCAGCTTGTATACAACCACCCAGATGGCCTACCTCACGCCAGACAAACAAGGGCAACTGTCTCAATACTTCAGCAAAATGGTAACTTTCTCCAGGCTAACTGCAAGGAAAGTCCTGCAGGCTCTGGGATTCATGGCATCTTGCATCCTACTAATCCCATGTGCAAAGCTGCATATGAGGAAGCTTCAATGGTACCTAAAATATTTATGGTCTCAACACAGCCACAGCTTGGAAACAATTATACCACTCATTCCATGCCTTCAAAAGGAATTTTTGTGGTGGGCTCAAGCATGCCAAAGAAACACAGGTCTCCCTTTCTGTGTACCTCAAGCAACTCAAATCATCACAACAGATGCCACAGACTACGTCAGGGGAGCACAAATGGCAGATCTGTGCATTTAGGGATAATGGTCCCAAAAAGAGAAGCATCTACACATCAACCAAAAGGAAATGCTAGCCGTGCAAAATGCTATTATGACCTTCAAAGACCTACTGCATCCAGGCCAGCTATTGATAAGGACAGACAACACCACAGTGATGTGGTACATAAAAAAACAGGTGGGAACTCATTTATACCCCCTGTGCAGGCAAGCCATGACCCTATGGAACACAGCACTGGAAATGCAAATTCAACTACAGGCACAATTCCTGCCAGGGAAGGAAAACACACTGGCAGACAACCTAAGCAGAAACATGACAGATCCACATGAATGGAAGTTGCATCCTCAAGTTTTCACAAAGATAACTCAGGCATGGGGACAGCCAGACATAGATCTATTTGCTACCCACAGAAATTACCAGTTGAAAAGATTTTGTTCAAGGACCTATCATCCACAGGCCTGGAAAGTGGACGCACTTTCCTTCAATTGGGTAACATTGACAGTCTATGCCTTCCCGCGTCTTCCTCTACTGACCAAAGTTCTATTAAAAGCCAGAGCAGAGAGACCACAAATGATTTTCATTGCTCCAGACTGGCCAAGACAACACTGGTATCCACTCCTGAAGAGCCTGACACATTCCCCACCATGGATCCTACCTCTAGTCCCTCTTCTGTTGTCCCAGCACAACTACAAAACTCTTCACAGCCATCTCAAAACTCTAAATCTAGCTGCATGGAGAATTCCTTGATTTCCCAACAGACTCTCCTCTCCAAGGAGGTGCAGGATGTCATCTTGGGAGGCCAGAAGACCTTCTACTAGAAAAACCTACTCCGCCAAATGGAAACGATTTTGTGCCTGGAATCAAGAAAAGGGCCAGAATCCTTGGGTAATAAATATACCTCAAATTTTACAGTACCTAGCTGAGATGTTAAACAGTGGACTTTCCTTTTCCTCCATCAAGATCCACGCTTCAGCCATTTCTGCACAATACAACACAGATCCTCCTTTATTCTCACATCCTCTCTTAAGGCAGTTCCTCAGAGGGGCAAAAAATATAAAACCCCCAAGGAAACCACCAGTCCCTGCTTGGGACCTCAACTTCGTATTGGAAAAGCTGACCTTTCCTCCCTTTGAGCCAGCTTCTTCAACAGAACTACAGTACTTGTCATGGAAAACAGCCTTTCTTCTGGCTATCACCTCAGCACGCAGGGTTTCGGAGCTACAGGCCCTCATGGCTGTGCAACCATTCATCATTTTCCATCAGGACAGAGTTTCCTTATGAACCAACCCTACCTTTATGCCAAAGGTAGTATCCAGTGTAGCTTTGAATCAGACTATCCACTTACCTACCTTTTTTCCAAATCCACAAAACAAAGGGGAAAGACTACTACATTCTTTGGACATTCACAGACAACTTTGTTATTATTTAGACAGGACAAAGCCATTCAGGAAATCCGAGCAACTCTGTGTCCTATGCTACAGGTGCTCAAAGAAAGGCTATTTCCAAACAGACAATCTCAAAATGGATAGCCCACTGCACATGCTTTTGTTACTCATTTCATGGAAAAACTGTGCCTGCATGCATCAGATCCCACTCCACCAGGGCCACAGCTACCTCTGCAGCTTTCCTCAGGGGGGTCCCTACCAAGGACATTTTGGAAGCAGCCACTTGGAGTTCAGTGCACACTTTCTCCAAGCACTATCACCTCCCACTATACTCTAAATCTAGAGCGGGTTTTGCCACAGCAGTCCTGCAGGGCATCCTCGCTCCTCCTAGTTCCACTTAGTGCCTACCACCCTTACTTAGCTTTGGGATTCTTCCCATCTGTAATGACTGCAGCTGTATGCACGATGAACATAGTACAGTTTTGTACCTACCATAAATGTAGATGTTTGAGTGCTCATACAGCTGCAGTCCAGGTTTCCCCCCCTCCGTCCCCTCTTAGGACAGGCCTTATGACAAGCACCTTATCATACAACCTTTGTGGGGTATTCTCTTATGGTGTATTTGCTTGCAACTACTGTTTTTTGATTATTCTATATTGCATGTTTGCATAACATTATGTTTTGCCTTCCTTCTGGGGGCACCTGACATCTGGGGCAAGAAAAACTGAAGAAAATGGTGTTGGCTGCCTCTTTTATACCCCTGCCACACTGACGTCAAGGAAGAAGTGACAACAACCGACGCCGGACCTAGACTTTGGAATTCGGCCGACCGAGGACCCGCCTGATGGCAGGATAACCCATCTGTAATGACTGCAGCTGTTTGAGCACTCGAACATCTACATTTATGGTAGGTACAAAACTGTACTTTTTCTAGTTTTAGCACTTAAAATTGTTTCCTTGTGCTCAGCACTTGTTCAAAACTCATTGCAAGCACTAAATCTACAAATTACTGCAGCACTCAACTTTCCTCACTTGTTAGGAGGAAAACAGTTTTTATTACTTAAATAAGCACCTATCCAGACATGTCTAAGGGTCAGCTCCCAGTATTTTCCTCTGTCCACCTGATGAATATGGGCATCTTGGGGCAATGTAGCAACTGCCTTATGTACACTGAGAACCCTTTCCTCCTACCACCCAACACTACAACCTGTTAGAGGTGCACTTACATAGCCAAACTGGAAGCCAAGCCCTCTCCAGCCAAGACTGTACTAGACAGTCAAGAGGAGAAGGTAAACGCCAGCAGCACACCACACTCAACACATAGTCCATCAAAACCTACACCACCTAAACCCACACATAGTAGCACAAAACACACACCTACATTCACGGAGGCTGTCAATAAAAATCTGCCCAAACAGAGACCCTCCAAAGCTGAAACGCAGGCAACCACCACATCCCAACACTACCCAAATGACACATAGCCAACAAGATCAGTCTTCCACTCAACCACAGCCCATAAGGCAAAACAACATACCCAACACACTAGTCATAGGTGACTGTATAGTCAGGCACACTGATGTCCCACTCACCAGGCTAAACAAGGAGAAAGTTACTGTCATCTTCCTGTCGGGTGCCAGGATCCATCACATAATGCAAGCACTCAGGTCACTCCACAAGTACAAATATGACTCTGTCATTGTCCATGTTGGTGTGAATGACCTGAGATGTACCTCCCTGGACTACATAAAAAGAGACATGGAGGAACTCTCAGATCATGTAGCCCAGGCAGGTATGACCCTAGCCCTGAGTGGCATCCTGCCTTCGCCCAGAATGATACCACAATACAATGACAAAATGATTGACTTCAACAATTGGCTAAGCTTCTGGTGTCATTCTAAGGGGATCCAGTGTCTGTCTGCCTGGGATGACAGATCGACAGACCACGATGCTTTGACAGAGATGGCCTGCACCTGTCGCCCCTGGGATTCCGGATACTGATTAAGTCTCTTGCCACCCCTATATGCTTTTTTTAGACAAGGTTCAAACGATAAACTCACCACCATAGCAGGTATAAGCAAGGAAAATCTGAGGGTAATGCTATTCAATGCTAAAAGTCTATACCTCAAAATGCACTCATTCGAGGCACTCCTTAAAATGGAGAACATCGACCTCTGTGCAGTGATGGAGACCTTGTTCAAGGCTCCAGAGAGCACCACTGCATTACCAGGCTATAAGTCATACCACACCTTTCGGCTATGTAACCTGGACCGAAACACTAAAGGAGGAGGTGTGTCCATACTCATTAAGGATATCCACACCTCCAGACTAGTTGCTCAACATAATGCATCTGAAATTATCCAAGTGCAACTAACACTGGACAAGACTGCAATCCAGGTTGTAATTTGTTACTGATCCCCCGCCATGCCCCAGGATACCCACTCCACGTTTCTTGATATACTGGGTAATATTAAAGTACAGCCCAATATCCTAATAACGGGCGATTTCATCTACCCCACCATCAACTGGGAAAACTACTCATGTACTAACTCATTTGCTCAATGCTTTCTGGAATTCATAAATTCCAATGCCCTGGATCAGCTTGCCCATACCTCCACCAGGGCCAACAATATCCTGGGCCTGGTCATTACCAATATGGGCAACAGATTTCCATGCCAGAGGTCAACTCCTCACTGGTCAGATCCGACCACAAGCTAATCACCCTAGACATTAATATCCCTCCCCCAACCCCCATTAAGGAAACCACCGTAAAAAACTTCTCCAAAGCCAACTTCATGCTTCTTAAGACAGAAGTGGCAAGCTTCACAACACCCATGCAGATGTAAAATAGAGGTACAGCTGCTGAATCCTATACAAATGCACTGTATAAGCACATACACAAGTGCATGGATCGTGCCATCCCCAACAGAACCAAGACGCTATCCTCCAAGAAAAAGAAGCCAATCTGGTGGTCCCCTGACATAAAAAAAACTATACAACAGAAGGAAGAAGCTGTTGCAAAAAAGAGTAAAATCCCCTGATTGCAGGAACTCCCTGGTCAGCCTTAGTAAGAAGCTGAGATCCCTCATAAAATCCTCCAAAGCTAGTTATGAAAATAAAATTGCCACTGATTCTAAACACAACCACAAAGCATTCTACAACTATGTCAAAAATCTCAATGGTGACACTCAGATCTGATCTGAGCTACAGCACAATGGCACTAGACATACAGAACCAACTGATATTGCCAACATCCTGGCAGATAGGCTCAATGCAAACTTTACCCCCCCACACCCCTCAAATGGCCCATCACTATACCGGAAGAATGCAAAGCCCCCTGTAATCATGGCTGCACAAGTAAAGACCGCACTCTCCAAAGCCAAGAACCCAGCATCCATGGGACCTGACAACATCCCTGGCTACGTTCTGCACAAACTACAGAATGAACTGGCACCCCCACCTAAGTACCATGTTCAATCATAGCCTCACTTCAGGCTTTGTGCCTACTGAATGGCACACAGCGACGGTTTTCCCACTCCACAAAGAGGGCACCACCATGGATCCCAGGAACTACTGCCCCATTAACCTGACAAGCCTGGTCTGCAAGGCCATGGAAGTTATCTTGGAGCTTATAAACAAGGACATAGTTAACCTCCAAACTCTGGACCCCACTCTAGGTCATGTTTCCTAAACCTTATTGACTTGTTTGAAGCAGTTACCAGAACCATGGATGAGGGTAAGGTGGTGCACACAGCCTATCTTGACCTTGCCAAGGCTTTCAGCACCATTCCACACTCTGGAATTATAGATAAACTCACTAGACTGGTCATAAATCTGTATGTCACAAGATGGGTGGCCAACTGGCTCACTGACAGAACCCACACAGTGAAAGTAGCCAACTCCAAATCCAACTTCAGATCAGTGACAGGTGGAGTACCACAGGGCTCAGTCCTGGGTCCTTTCCTGTTTGGCATCTACTTCTCAGAAGTCCAGCCTAATACAGCAGGTCTTTGGCTAACAAAGTTTGCAGACGACTGCAAACTAGGTGTCATAATAGAATTGCCTAATGATGTGGACATTCTATAAAGGGGCCTCACTGAGACTGATGCTTGGTGTCAAAGTCATGGCCTTAATCTCAATGCCAAGAAGTGCATTGTCATCTCCTTTGAGAAAAACACTGTACCCATGAACTATCACATAGGTGGTAGCCTACTAAGCACCGAAAGTGTGATAGACCTTTGGACACAAGTGGACAGTAGTCTCTCCTTTGATAATCACATTGCCACAGTAGTCAGAAAATCCTTCTACATGGCACACCTCATCACAAAGGGGTTCACCTCCGGAAAAAGAGGTTATTGTTCCTCTCTACTCATCCATCATCAGACCCATTATAGAATACAACACCCCAATGTTCTTCATGTTTCACTGTTGCAGTCATTACATTTGGGTAATCTGCTGGCAGGTTGCCCTCAGTCGGCCTGCATAACAAAGTCTTGGGTCCTGCATCGGTTGATGTCTCCTCTTCCATGACGTCAGGTCGTCAGGGGTATAAAACATGCAGCCGGCACCATTTTATTCAGTCTTTCTTGCTGCATGGTGCCTGAAGCAGAGGCAGTTAGCAAGTGCCGGTTTTCCGACTCCTGAAATTTTCACATTCCAGTTTCAGAACTGAAGTCTTCAACTAAAGCTAAGTACCCCATTGGGGAAACTTTTTCTTGCTCCTTACCGATGTCAGTGAAAGTTAATAATTGCATTACTTGTGGGAAGCAAATATCTCATAAGGATTTTCATTTGTACTGTATTCCTTGCCTAGGCCCAGATCCTAACGTGCCTTGCTGTCGGTTTTGTGCTAGATTCAACCAATGCACTATTAAGCGTCAGTATATTTTTGCTTCTAAATATTTTGGATCCATATTTAATTACCCTGAGATGTCGTCGGTTAGCAATCCGACTACCGGAGTTCACAAAAAACACAAAGAAAAAGATAGAGACAGACAGTTGAGGTCCAAAACCGACGACGAAACTTCTCCTAAGCCAGTCGCAGGTTCACTGCTACTCAGTGAGGCACATTTGCAGCCCCTGATACCTGCTACTTTTGAGTTGCAGGCCTCTACTGAGACCCATGCGGAGTCTGGTATGCCACAAGATTCTCAGAGTATTGAACCCGCGGATGTCTCTCCCTTGGATGGGTCCGGATCAGCTGAGCTGGCACCGGTTTCTGAGGGTGTTTTCAGGCCTCAACATTTTTATATAAAACCAACGCCAGCTTCAAAAACAAGATCAAAAACATCTTCTATGTCTAAAAAAACGAAGCATGAGCCACGTGCTCAGGGCCCTATGTCTAGAAAACAGATGATCAAAATGGCTGAGGACTTAACTACCTTGATTAGGGGCTCCCAACCCCCCGCTAAGAGGCCTAGGCAAGGCACTGATTATGAATCTTCAGATCAGTTTTCCATTTCTTCTGACTCCTCTTCTGATCAGAAATTTTCTATTCCACCCTATGAGGATTCTGATGCAGAAGAATCCATACCATCTGCATCTCCTCCTGAGGATTATTCTTTTGGAGAAACCTTGCATACCTTAAAGGAACATTTTCACTGGCAGAGTCAGGATTTCTCTGAATCAAAAAAGAGGCTTAGGGATTTCCTTCTTCTTCCTCAGCATAGGCCTTCGGCAATACCTCCTGTTTTAGACATTGTTGATGATGTGTTTTCGGAATCAAGCATGGCTCCTGATTCCCTACCTCCAGCTCCTAGTAAGCCAGACAGATATTACAAGGTTCCTGACTCCCACAAATTTTTATTCAAAAATCCTGCTGCTGATCCTGAGACTATCTCACAGGGTCCCAAAGGTGTAAAGGCCTCTACAACCAAAAATCCTACCTCCTCTGATAGAGATTCCAGGGCGCTGGATAGATGGGGAAAGAAGATTTATACGTCTGCAACCTTGGCAATTAGGGCCTTAAACTGCCAGTTTCATATGCTTAAATATCAACAGCATGTTATGGGCTTATTGAAACAGAAACTTATGTTGATTTCTGATTGTGTGGAAAATAAAAAATTACAGGAATTATTGCATTCAGCAGAACAGGCTGGAAAGCATACTTTGCAATGTGGTTTTGATTGCTTGAAGGCCTCTTGCAGGGCCACAGTTACTGGATCTGTGATTAGAAGACATGCCTGGCTCAAGGAGCAAAATCTGCCTGATCATGTTAAAGCTAAATTGTTGGATGTCCCCTTGCAGCATGATACTCTGTTTGGTAATAAGGCAGAAGAGGTTTTAAATAAAATGGAAGACAAAGCTAAATCTCTGCAAGCTGTAAAAGATGTCTTACAAGTGCAGCCACCCAGGTTCAGTAGACACTGGCCTACTAAAAAATGGTCCTTTCCTGTGTACAACAGAGCCTCTCCAGGCAAATCCAGGTGATCAAAAGGCTCTAGATACCAATCACAGGGTTCTTACAGGTCAAAGCAATGGGGTGCCTCCACTTCCAAATCTGGAGGAAACAAAGTGCAACCCTACAGTAAGCAGTCTCAATGACTTCCCTCTACCTTCACCAAGCACTTATCTTTTAGCAGCCCCCTTGGAGGGAAAAGCAGCACTTCATTCTCAAAACTGGCAGTTAATTACCCAGGACAAGTGGGTATTAAACATAGTATCCCAGGGGTACAGATTTAATTTCCATACTTTGCCAATTCCAAACGGTTGGTCAGATCTGCCAAAGAATCGATGGGCAGAGGCTCAGAAACAAGTTATGTCCCTCGTGGATATGGGGGCTATTCAACCAGTACCAGAACAGGAAAAAGGACTAGGTTTTTATTCAAGACTGTTCCTGGTACCCAGAAAAGACAATGCCTGGCGTCCAGTACTGGACTTATTGATTTTGAACACGTTCCTGGACATTCCAAAATTCAAAATGCTGACCTTACAACAGCTACTGCCTATGCTGGGCAGAAACACTTGGCTAGTGACTCTAGACTTAAAAGAGGCATACCTGCATATCCCAATAAGGGAATCGTGCAGAAGATACCTCTGCTTCAAAGCAGGTTTTTTGCATTACCAATTCTCTGCACTGCCCTTTGGCTTATCTACTGCACCCAGGGTCTTTACAAAGTGCCTGGCACCAGTAATTGCATTCTGCAGACAAAGAAGCATTCAAATGTATCCCTATCTGGACGACTGTCTCATTCAAGCAGAGGACAAGGACACTCTTCTTTAACATCTGGCATTTGTAAAAAGGCTTCTAGCATGCCTAGGGTACACCATAAACGAAAAGAAATCACAACTGGTACTCTCTCAAATTACATTCCTGGGTGCAAGCTTGAATACAACTGCCCAGATGGCTTATTCTCGCCAGACAAACAAAGGCAACTGACAACATACTTCAAACAAATGGCAAACAAACCCAGTTATTTGCAAGACAAATTCTGCAGGCTTTGGGGTTCATGGCATCCTGCTTTCTACTGATTCCATATGTGAGACTGCATATGAGGAAACTTCAATGGTACCTAAAAAGTTTATGGAGTCAACATTGTCACAGTCTGGAAACAATGATTCCTCTCATTCCCTGCCTACAACAGGAATTTCATTGGTGGGCAGAGACATGTCACCAAAACAAGGGACTGTCATTCACTCTACCCCCTGCCACCCAAACCCTAACTACAGACACATCAGACTATGCTTGGGGGGCCCACCTGGTGGGGAGATGCATTCAGGGCAAATGGAGCCCAAAACAAATGCATCTGCATATCAACCAGAAGGAGATGCCAGCTGTTCAGAATGCTCTGACAACCTTCAAGGACTTACTTCATCCAGGACAACTACTGATAAAGACGGATAACACCACAGTTATGTGGTACATAAACAAGCAGGGGGGGGCACATTCCTACCCCCTTTGCAGACTAGCCATGGAATTGTGGAACACAGCTTTGACTTACCAAATACATCTGCAAGCTCAATTCCTGTCAGGAAAACAAAATACTCTGGCAGACGACCTAAGTAGAAACCTTATGGACCCGCACGAGTCTGGATCCACAAATCAGCGTGTTAACACAGAAATGGGGGAGACCAGACATAGATCTATTTGCCTCTCCCCAAAATTATCAACTGGACAAATTCTGCACAAGAAATTATCACAGACAAGCATGGAAAGTGGATGCCCTGTCCTTCAGTTAGAAAAGCCTATCAGTCTATGCATTCCCCCCTCTGCTTCTTCTCTCCAAGATCTTGTTAAAGGTCAGACAGGAAAAACCAAAGATGATCCTAATTGCTCCAGACTGGCTTCGCCAGCACTGGTACCCAATTCTAAGGAATATGTGTTAACTCCCTCCTTGGTACTTGCCTCAAATACCTTGTCTACTGTCTCAGCAGAACATTCAAATTCTGCACACTCAGCACCAAACTCTGAACCTTTCAGCATGGCTGATCATTTAATTATTCAAACAACATCTCTCAGTAAATCTGTGATGGATGTCATTTTGGAAGCCAGAAGGCCTAGTACCAGAAAATCTTATGCTGATAAATGGAAGAGATTCTGTGCTTGGAACCAAGCACAAGGAACTGAAACAGCAAGGCCCAATATCCCTCAGATTTTACAATATTTGACTGAGATACTTGACAAGGGCCTATCTTTTTCTTCAGTAAAAATCCATGCCTCTGCCATCTCGGCTCATTACAACACGGAGCCTCCCCTCTTGACTCACCCGCTGCTTAAACAGTATCTTAGAGGGGCCAAAAATGTAAGGCCTCCCAGAAGATCATCAACTCCTGTGTGGGACCTCAATTTTGTGTGGAAAAACTCACCCTGCCTCCTTTTGAACCAGCAGCTACTGCAGATTTAAAATTTTTATCTTGGAAAACAGCTATCCTCTTGGCAATTGCTTCAGCAAGAAGGGTTTCAGAACTACAGGCTCTCATGGCTGTGGAGCCTTTTATTACATTTCACCTGGACAGGGTGTTCCTCAGGACCAATCCTTCTTTTATGCCTAAGGTGGTATCCAGTGTGACCCACAACCAAACAATCCACCGGCCAACATTTTACCCAAATCCGCAGAATAAGGGGGAGTGGATTCTGCATTCATTGGATGTACAAAGACAACTAAGATTCTACTTAAACAGGATCAAATCTCTAAGAAAGTCTGAGCAACTACTGGTGGCATTTGCTGCAGGATCACAGGGGAAGGCTATATCAAAGCAGACTATTTCTAAGTGGATAAGTCACTGCATTCGTTTCTGCTACTTGCACCATGGTAAACCTGTGCCCAAGGGGATGAGGTCACATTCCACCAGGGCTGCCTCTACCTCAGCAGCTTTTCTCAGAGGAGTTCCAACCAAAGGCATTCTAGAAGCTGCTACTTGGAGCTCTGTTCATACCTTCACAAAGCATTATCATTTTCCTCTCTTCTCCAAATCCAGGGCAGGCTTCGCCATTGCAGTTCTGCAGGGCCTTATAGCCGGTCCTAATGCTATTTAGCTCCATCCTCCCATCCATAGCTTTGGGATTCTACCCAAATGTAATGACTGCAACAGTGAAACATGAAGAACATAGTACAGTTGTGTACACTTACCATAAATGTAGATGTTCGAGTGTATTCACTGTTGCAGTCCGGGTTACCCACCCGCCATCCCCCTTTTCTATAACTTCTCTTTCCTTCACTATATTCTAAAGCCTTTGTGGTGTATTTGCTTTTAGATGAAGGTAAAGTTTATGTTGCTAAAAGTGCATTTACATATATTTCTGTTTATATATATATATATATATATATATATATATATATATATATATATATATATATATATATATATATTTATTTTTTGCTCCCCATTTGGGGGGCACCTGACATCTGGGGCAAGAAAAACTAAATAAAATGGCATCGGCTGCATGTTTTATACCCCTGACGACCTGACGTCATGGAAGAGGAGACAGCAACCGACGCAGGTCCCAAAACTTTGTTATTCAGGCTGACTGAGGGCAACCTGCCAGCAGATTACCCAAATGTAATGACCGCAACAGTGAATACACTCGAACATCTACATTTATGGTAAGTGTACACAACTGTACTTTTGACATGTACCTCACAAAACATCTACAACAACTAGAAAGGCCAAAGAAATACCTCACTAAGAGGACTACTGGCTTCAAACAGATGCCCTATGCAGACCGTCTCAAAAAACTCAAGCTCTACTCTGCCACTTATCACCTACTCAGAGGCGACCTCTGCCTAACATACAAAGCCATGTCAAACCTAGATCTGTTGGCTATGTTACACTTAAAGAAACCCCAATCCCTCCTAGCCACACGCTCCAGAGACCTAAACCTTGCCACTACAATAAACAGAACATGCTGGAGGGTTAGATCCCTGTCCCAGAGACTTCCCATGCTCTGGAACAGACTACCCATTCATGTCAAGCAAAGCTCCTCATTAGCCCTCTTTAAGAAAAATCTCGACAATTGGATGGAAAATAGGAAATTCACCCCGGGGATCACTTATATGGCTCTGCTAGACAGGGGCACAGGAAAATAACTTTCTTGAGTTGCAAAAACCAGGGAACTTTTTTGGCTAGGCTTATATAGGCCCAAGGGCCGATAGCCTAGTTCCTACCCATGAACCTATTTAACAAAAATGTTTACAAATGAAATAACAATGAAACTATATACAGCATATACAAAATTCCTGAGACCAAATTAAAAGTAATTAACAAAAGACAAGAAAACAATTGTTAAAAATCAAATAAATTGTATATGTTTAAGAAGTGAAGGTTTCAATCAGGGCTAATACTTTCAACCAAGGATTGGTTATAAGTTTTTTAGGGTAAATTCTATTTTCTTTTACTGCTATTTCAATTGCCATGTCTTTCAGAAGGATAGGAAAATCTTCACATTTTGATTCTGAAGAGTTCTTCCAGTTTCTTGTAATAGATTTCATGGCCACCACAGGAATTGTCCAGGTTAAATAAGAAAAGTCCTTTTTTGAATTATTTATTTCCAATAAGTTATATAAGAACATCTATGTTGTTAAAATATAGGTGGCATTCCATAAAGCTTTAGAAAAATCTTGTATCTTTTCCCAAAATTTATGAACCATAAGACAGTCATAAAACATATGTGACCAGTTAGCTTTAGTAAATTTCTAACATCGCCAACATTCAGAAACATTTTCTTTTCTCATTTTGGCTACCATTATAGGGATCAAAAGAGCTCTAAACAAACATTTCCAAGTAAATAAGCTCCAGCATAAGGTCCAAGATGTGTTTTTAATAGATGAAAAGCTGAGTTTTATTTTGCTCAGTTAAAGCTAAATGATCATCTTTTATAAAGGAATTCCAAAAGTTTTCACTTAAATTGTACATATTTTAACTACAATTGAATGTAACTTAGAAATTAAATTATCAAATTCTGAATGTTTATAAATAATTTCATATAAAAGGTTAATCCATTCTGGTATTTAGTATGTCATGAATTAGATAAAAGAGTGAACTTGGATTGAATTAATGTTAAAACCAAATGGGCATGAGTAGTATTTCTGCAATTTTAATATTAAACTCTAAACACAGAGAGTTTATAGACTTAACCACATCTTCAAAACATTGGTACCAGCAAAAGAATTGACGATTTTTCCAAGAGATAAGTATATGTGCTGGTAATTTATTACTAAGATTTTTTGTTAAAGAAAAGGGAATATGGGATTAAGTTAAGCTTTTCTCTTGGCTTAGCTGTAATATGGTATTGAATCGGCTTTATTCTGCCATATAGTTCTGAAAGCACCTCTTAGTTTCTTAACAGAAGCATCCTTATCAGTTATTTCTATGGCTTTGATAATATGCTGTCTACCGGCATTGCAGACACAGAGCTCACTTTCCTTCACCAAAACTATCAGGTTTTGCCAGTAAGCCAGCTACAGAGTTCTGCACGCACTTTCATCATTTCAGAATGCTAATATGGTACATCTGTTCTGACCTTCTCTTAGCAGTCTGTCTAATCCTATAGTTTATATAATTTACTTTTTCTACTTTTTCAAATGGGCCCCTGGCATTTGACAAAAATTTTCTGCAGGGGGACTAGCGCTAATGCATGGTCTCCAGCTTTGAATTCCTTGCCTCTTGCATTTCAATTATACAATCCTTATTGTGTAGAATGAACATTTTCATCTACTCATGTATAATGGACATTACCACTTTCAGTCTGGCTTGTAACTTGGTATCGTGCTCTATGGCACTTTTAAATTGCTTTGTTGCCTCTTTCCAAAGTTTTGTGCTAAAATCTGACAATCCATGAAGGTGCCTGCCATATGACAAGTCCAAAGGACAACATCTTTTCAGGCTTGTATGACAACTCTAATGACAATCAGGAAGTATGGTATTAGCTTGCCTAGTTTTTGCCATCTTTCAGAGTAACATTTTCAGCATGGACTTCAATGTTCAGTTAAAAGTCTGTACTAACCCATTTATCTGGGGATGGTACACTGAGATTTTTAATTGCTTAATTATAAATCATTGTTAGAGGTGTTGTGTTATTGCCAACAAAAATGGAGTCCCCTGTCAGTATCTCCTTAGGTATTCATATCCTTGAAAATAATAAAACTAGATCTCCAGCTGTAGATTTAGCATTACCTTATACAGAAGAACAGCCTCGGAGTACTTTGTTGCATAGTCCAAAATAATCAAAATGTATTAAAAACCCATTGCTAGACTTTACTAATGGCTTAACATTGTCCACAGTAATACTTAAAAATGGCACATCTATAATTAGTTTTTGAATCAAACGATTTCTGAAGTCTAGGTTAGGGGATGTCTTCTGGACCATGGCATCCAGCGCAACAGTTCTCAACCTCTTTTATTATTCCTTCTTAGTAAAACTTTGCTGAGATCAGAGCTTTAGTCTTCTCTATTCCTCAGTGTTCTGCTGTATAACTATGTGCTCACCTCATGACTTGGTGGATGGTTGGGCACTAATATCACATGTACTACATCCTCTCTTTCCTTACGTACATTGTACAATAAATCATTTTATAACTCAAAGTATGAGTGTATGAGTAGGAAGTGGGAACATTTTGTTTAGCCCCTCCCCCTACATCTATAGCTGTATGTGTCCTTGTTCTGCAGAACGTGCCACCTTTACATTGTACCTTCTTAAAGTTTATCCTACTTACTTGGAATTCAGACAATCCAGCTCTGTCAACACAGGCACTGGGATTTCAGTATTTAACTCTTCTACTAAGAAAGGCAATTGAGCAATATCCCTTAGTGTCAGTTGCTATTCTTACCTTACTTATTTCTTTGTGTTCTTTTAGCTGATTACCCTGATGCGTAGAACCCTCTTTATTCTGTTGAAAACTGCTGCTTTTTGACTCAACAGAACTATCGTAAGAGCTCTGTTTAAGGTTATATTGTCTGTCAATATACTACCCTCTCATAACTTTATGTTGCACTGCTTTGGGTCAGTATGAGTAGACACTACCCTCTCAATTTCTTTTTCTTTTCTATGTTGTTATCCTTTCCAGTACTTTCTAACTCTATTTCCATTGGGATATGCCCTTTCATGGTGTGATTCTTCCTCTTCAGTTCTGATTGATATTTCTTGCCAGTTAGCTGAGCTGAGAGAATTTTAGCCCAGTGATTTCAGTTCCATCTTTTCTGGTGGACACACTGTTCAAAGGTATGTTTCAAGGTCTTCCTCCCTGACTAGTTGCTTGATGGTGGAGAGGTCTTTGATATTACCATGGACTGGACAACTGCCTGCATCACCTTAGGTGCAGCACAACAGCCTGAAGCAAGTTCTCTATGGCTGCCAACTTGTCAAAAGGAAAAACACAAATGTACTCCTCACTAAATCTCTCACCCCATCCCACAAGATAGTTGTGTAGCTAAATAGGGGATAAAATGCTCAACAAATGGTCAGTCAGTCAGAGAAAGGTATAACTTGGGATCCTTTTTGGCGTGGAAAATTGTGCCAAATATGTCCACTACACTGAGGAATGCGGTATCAACTAATGCAGCAGAAAGAACTAGTCCATAAAATTATGTGGTTTTACTGAACTGAAAATACAAATATGTGTGCAGACTCTTCTTAAGCATAGCTGAAATATTAAAAAAAAAAAAAAAAAAAAAAAAGTATACAGTCTCTCATACCAGTTCTGCTACAAGCCCAAGGTGATGTCAGTCAGCTTCCTTACAGTCTCTCATACCAGTTCTGCTACAAGCCCAAGGTGATGTCAGTCAGCTTCCTTACAGTCTCTCATACCAGTTCTGCTACAAGCCCAAGGTGATGTCACTCAGTGTCCTTCTGTATTGTTCTATATTGACCACTACCAGGAAATCTTCAGAGTATTTCACATTTTTTTAGCTTGTCTCTTCTTTCCTGTAACATACTGTCCAGACTCACTGTTGTAGGCACAAACTTGCTACACAATCAGAGGGCAACTTCTTTGGTTATCAAGGCCATAGCCCTCCTTTATATACTCTAAACTAAAAGGATGATTGCTTGTTAACAACATTATCTGTGGGAGCCTTTCTACCAGTACAAGAAAAATGTACCTGTCTTTCTTAAAGGGAACCACAACATTAAGATTTTCAGTTTTGTTTCCTAACAGTCTGTCACATCATACAATGAGAACCAGCACACTGTGCCACAATATGAATTTAGTGAAGGTGTCAGTTTATTAAGCAATAAGTACACAGTTTGCAATATATGGCTGATTTCCATGAGTTGTCCTACTTAAACCCATTACCAGAACTTTGGGAACTTGAATTATATAAGCACTCAGTATTATTACACCAGGGGTCTTACTGTATGTGGATTGTGGGGCACACTCCATCAGTTCATATTTTAGTGTCCTGATGTAGCTGATGCTCAGTGCAGTGAAATTAAGCAGGCACTCACACTGCTGGACGCTCCTTCATTCACGAGTGGACAACAGTAGGAACTTATTATTCTTCCCACATGCAGACCACAAAGGGAAACAGATTAGCAGACTGGAGGAATATTTCTGTGTGCGTAAAAGAAAATCAGTTCAAAAAGTTACTGTAGCATGTAGTACTGTAATTACATATATGTTTTTTTTATTTTGTTGTACAGCTCCTTTGCTTAACTTGTATCCCTCTAACGTGGTCGTCATCATCATGAACAATATCCTCACCTTCTTTCACTGTGATTCCAGCTCCAGGCTCACTAAGATTTATATCCAGAACTCTAAATAGATTCTGGTTTATCTCTGCTAAGGGTTCCTCACATTCACAGTAATATGTGCACCTCAGAACAGTAGAAATGACATCAGAAAGTGTACAAATATATCAGTGGGAGTGTGGTAGTACTGCCGGGACCACCAGAAGGCCACTTAGCCTTATGTTATACTTCCCTGTTCTGTGATCCTGTACAAGAATATATCAGTCCCATTATGACCTCTTAATCAAAGACCATTTAAAGTATGCATTCATTGTATCTTTCTACAAGGGTTAGCAATCTCAGAGTTAGAGGGAGGGAGACTCTTCACATAAAAAAAATGAGTTTAACAGTTTTGACAAAATATTGTTTGGTCAGTCAGCCTTAAATGTACAGCCTAACTAATTGACTGACACTCATAAGATTGATATTCACAATCTCCACTGAGTGTATCTGATTTTGGTTCCGATAGGAAGGGCCACGAATGGTATGTTATCACTGTGAACCGGTGCGGGTCCACATAGTCCAAGACTGAAAAAGGCATAATTCTCTGCTTCTTAAAGATAAAAACAACCATACGAAGTATCTAAAATAATGTTTTATTGAAAATAGTTCATGTTGAGTGCTTTCATTCCTGAAACTTGTGGCTTCTTCAGAACATACCCAAATTAGTCAAGCTTCATTTAAATAGCACAACATTCAGGTAATAAATAATAAACCAAATAACTAATTGTCTTAAAGGTACAACATCCTATTAAAAGCTAACTATTTCTTATATTGTATGTAAAAGATATATAAAAAATAGATACAAAATATATATGAGCACCGCTATAATATGATATAGTAAGTTCAATCGTGTAATTCTAAAAAAAGCTTTAATATTAGTAATAAATAAAATAATAACATTCAAAAATAAAATTCAGCAATGCATATAATATTTCTTCATAGTTTTGCTGCTGCCATTTTGAGGACTGGTTGGATGGATATGTGATCATTCAAACCCAGTTTCACAGTAGCATCCAGTTTATTTGCCAGAGTAATTCCCTATATTCCAGTCTGTTTTCCCAATATCCCCCTCTGGCACTTGGTTGCACTATCTCCAGTATCTCAAACTCAAACCTTGTAAAGCCTGTGCATGTTAGGAAATGTTTGAATAAAGCTTTATTTATATTACCTCTTTTCAGGTCATATAAATGGTCATATATTCTTTTGGAAAGTTTCCTTTTCATCTTCCCTGCATAGTATGCCTGCCATTGAATACAGGATGCTAAATAAACTAGTCCCGTAGAGTCAGAATTCCCTTTCTGTAAAACAACAATCTTTGACTTACAGTAATTATCCAAGTTGAAGACCTTGTTCTTGTTTATGTAGTGGCAAAATCTATACGGGCCACATTTTGTAGTACCTAGTGTTTCTTTTTCCATCCCTTTTTCTAAAATACCCTTAATGCTTGTGTCTACTTTGTGTATAAAAATTGGGGTTGCAACAACAATTTTAAACACTTCTTCATCCATTTTGAGTGTAACCCAATTATTTGTAATGATATTTTTTATCCGTGCACTCAATTCATTAAAATTAATAGCCATAGTGTTCTGAAATTATTCGTGTGTGTCTCATCCATTGATGTCAAGTTGTCCTGTCCAGCTCCAAATATGTTGTTACCTAATATGGGTAGATATTTGCTATCTGTATTGTTGATAACTTCACTTCTAAGCTTATCCAAAAGGTCAAGGGGATATCCCCTTTCTAAAAACATCTTTGTCATACTTTTCAGTTCATGTAAAAATCTGGTTTCATCAGAAACCATTCTAGATTTCCTGATGTATTGGCCCTTTGCTAGGTTCTTCTTACAATGCCATGGATGATTACTGTTGTAATTATGAGCTGGAAAGGGTCTCTTTCCTCTGTATAGAGGAGACAAAATTGTTGTCCTTTATAGTTAAATGCACATCTAGGCAATGAGTAGTTAAAACATTCTTTTCATGTGTACATTTTAAAAAAGTAGTAGTACCCATAATGTACAATATAAAATTGTCCAAATCCTCAAGACTTCCTTTTCAAACGACAAAAATGTCATCCAAACACCTCCAGTAAAATGACTATAGTTCATTGTATGCTTGTTTTAAAATAAAAGTTTTTTCCCAGGTCAACATGACCAAATTTGCAAAAACAGGGACACATACTACCCCATTGCCACTCCACTCACCTGTCTATAGAATTCTCCTTCAAAAAAATCAAAAGTTGTAGAGCACTATTTCCCTTAAAATGACAAATAATCTCACTTCTCTAGCATCAAGATCGTTGTAATCTACCAAAGCTTCTTCAAAACATCCAAATCCTGTATCATGTGGAATACAGAAAAAGAGGTCAATAACATCAATTGTGAGGAAACTGGATTGTTCTCTCCATAATCCCAGGTGTAGTTTACTCAAAAAATCTCATGACTCTCTTAATATATGACTGTGGACTTTTAACACTGATTTTAATTTTGTACTAATGTAAACTGCCAACTGGTAAATCTTCAATTGTTCTGTTGTTGTTATGAAGAAGTCTCAAGTTTTGGGGACAAAAGCACTCAACATGGACTATTTTCAATAAAACATTATTTTAGATAATTTCTATGGTTGTTTTTATCTAAGAAGAGGAGAATTGTACCTTTTTCAGTCTCGGACTACGTGGACCCATATCGGTTTATGGTTTTTATAGGTTGCATGGCAACACACTTTTTTCATTGGATATTATCACTGTGCCTCGCTCACTACAACAATCATAGTCTAAAGCCTGCATAAGACCCTCACCATATGTAAAACAGATAAGACTGCCACTGATCTGTTCTGTAACCATCTAGGTCGACCTCTAATTCTAACATTCAAGGGCCAGACTGCAGATTAGAGTTATAAGCAACTTGTACTAATTTGATACAAAATCCACACTGAAGTACTATCTGCAGTAGAAATGGACTGGATTACTTTTATAGGTTATTTGTTTTCATGTCACTACTCTGTGTGAGCTAAAATGTCAATATTAGGATAAAGTTTTAAATGCAAATTCTGGTGTAAAAAAAGCTGATAGTTTGGATTATAAAGGTATCACTACCTTCTACTTAAGGCCTGTTGGGGAAGAGAAACATTGCTGACGAAATACATAAGAATTTATATTTAAACACACACGCACACACACACACACACACACACACACACACACACACACACACACACTCACAAAACAAAGCTGCAATGGCACGGGTTTTAACATAACATCATGCATTTTTCTTACAGTAGTTTTGCCGCTGGAGCCTCAGATTTGCCAGGCTATGTGTGCTGTCATGAAGCTCTCATTTGATGAAGAATACCGGCGTGCCATGAATGAGCTGGGTAAGCCAAGATAATTTATCACTTCCAAAACAAGTTTGTATGTGGAGAAAATCTTGAGGAAACAGTTTAATTATGTAATCATGTATATAAATTTCTAGTAGATCATAATCTGACACCTCTGCAGTTGTTTATTACTATCACAAGAACTGATGCATCATTTTATTTATTTATCATGTAGATACATTCATGAAACAGTGACATATAAAGATTTTAACAACTGATCAATGCTAAATCAGTATAATTCAGCAGTGCTGTCACTGACCACATCTTTATTAGCAGGCTAGGTGCCATTTATTAACTAATGATCCCCCTGCACTCATTTATTTGCATTCCTTTCTCAGTAACATCTAGTCCTCTGATGACCTTTCCAGATAAAACCTAAGGACAGTGCAGTGCAGAGGCAATGTGTTTCTTAAACTTGCCAGCAGAGAAAGCCAAAAACCCAGCCATCTACTGTCTCCTGCCTGATGGTTGGCCACTTCAGATTTCTGCAGTTAACAAAATGCAAAAGGCATAACCAAGCTAGCTTTTCATACATTTGAGCCCAAAACTAGGCATTTATTACAGTAATAACATATTAAAGAGGTCTTAATCTGCAAAATTAATTTAAAAAGCACTTTTCAGTAGATTAATCCAATATCCATGAATCCACATTTTATATCATTTTGTTTGCTATTGTGCCATTAGTTGAAAAACTCTCTGTAGGAATTAGACTACCTGTTGGAGAGCTGCAATATCAGATTTATCAGGAGTGAGTTTGGCTGACTGGGCTAATGAGGAGAAACATGATAAACATCTCTTAAAGTACTTTCTGTTCCCAAGGAGGAAATTAGTCATATGTGCATAACAATATCTAATTTGGATAAAAAAAATGAAAACAAACATTAGTTGGTAGTATTTCAGAAGTCAGAAGCTAATACTAAATTGTCTTCTAGAAATAATGCTCACGTTACAAATCTGCTTTTACACTATATAGTCAAGATATGATCAGTTCATCACAAAAAGTAAAACACCAAGACTTGGAGACGGCTGTAGAATCCAGTATAAAAATCTTTATTCGACACAAGCGCTTTCGTGGGTAACCCCACTTCTTCAGATGTCTAATACATTTAAAAACAGCTCTTGGTTTAAATATCCTTTTGAAACACATGATTAAAACCAACCAATACATTGCTCTGGTATGAACATGCAGTTTCACTTTAAAGTAACATTCTACAAGGTACATGCCATTGACTAAACTAGAAATTTGAATGTGTATATATATATATATATATATATATATATATATATATATATATATATATATATATGTGTGTGTGTGTGTGTGTGTGTGTGTGTGTGTGTGTATCTACACTTCTAAAAGGCTATTTATAAAGTATCTAAATTGTAATTCAAATTTCCAAAACATTTCAGTTTGCAATCACAAGCACAGAATGTATCTGCACATGTTTACATTTTCCACTTATGTTCTCCAAAACACATACAAGCCTGTAACAAGAAGTCAGTAATTTATCATACAAATTCCACAGCACATCTTGCCTAAAAGCTGCCTAGACTTTAACTTAGGACATTTCATTTTACAATCACAAGCAAAGAATATATCTGCATGTTTACATTTTCCACTTATGTTCTCCAAAACACATGCAAGCCTATAACAAGAAGTCAGTTATTTATCATACGAACAATTCCACAGCACATCTTCCCTAAAAAGCTGCCTAGACTTTAACTTAGGATGCAGGGGTTTATATTCATTTAATCCATGACCTCTGTCAGCCCTTAATCTTACTATCCACATAGCTTTAAGCTCTTCAGTGATGTTCCATAGGTCCCCCCTCTTATACTCTCATATGTTCTCCCTATAACTAAAAATTTAAAAGCATGTTCCATATCATTATTGATAGTGTGTCTGGCCAAGGCATTCACTTTGTTCTTTTTATGGATGGCATAAATGTGTTCACATATTCTTTCCTTCAGAGACCTGTCTGTCTTCCCTACATAGAAACTATGGCACACTATGCAGTGGGCCAAGTAGACTAAATGCTCTGTTTCACAGGTGGCATTGATGTCAAACTCATATGTCTTCAACTGATCTGGATGTTCAAACCTAGAAGTTCTGTCTATATGTTTACAAAAATTACATCTACCACTTCAAAGATTTATAGTTCTTCGGTGAATACTTGGGTTTCACATCTATTAAACTACTAATGCTCTTATCTAGTCTCAGTTGTTTTGGAGAACATAAGTGGAAAATGTAAATATGTGCAGATACATTCTGTGCTTGTGATTGCAAACTGAAATGTTATGGAAATTTGAATTACAGTGTAGATACTTTATAAATAGGCTTTTAGAAGTGTGTGTTGTGTGTGTGTGTGTGTGTGTGTGTGTGTGTGTGTGTGTGTGTGTGTATATATATATATATATATATATATATATATATATATATATATATGTATATACATTCAGATTTCTAGTTTAGTGAATGGCATGTACCTTGTAGAATGTTACTTTAAATTGAAAGTGCTTGTTCACACCAGAACAATGTATTGGTTGGTTTTAATCATGTGTTTCAAGAGGATATTTAAACCAAGAGCTGTTTTTAAAATGTATTAGACATCTGAAGAAGTGGGGTTACCCACGAAAGCGCTTGTGTCGAATAAAGATTTTTATACTGGATTCTACAGCCGTCTCCAAGTCCTGGTGTTTTACTTTTTATTCTGGATTTGTTTTGTGCAGGACAAGTGAGTTCTAAAGCTTTGGTGGCACGTTTTGTGTTTTTGCTCATCACAAAAAGTGCTGGATCAGTTAGATAAAAAGCAAGAAAACTACATACTGTGTATGACTTGACATATAAAAAGTAGTATGAGGCAAGATTATGTATTATTTGCTCTAAAAGAGACACTCCAAGCCTTAAAATCGAATATAGGTATGACTTTACAGCTGTGGAACTGCCTACATTTCTACTGACATCCTCAGATTCAAATATAATGAACGTTCTGAACAGTGAAGAAAACAAACCTAATACGGCATCTATTGTCAGACTAGTAGAAGAAGTTTTAAAGAAATATGAAGACTTAAGGAGGCAAGAAATGTGTAAAAAAGAAAATACAAACACAAAAAAGGCAAAATGACATAATGTAAATTCCGAGATCAGAAGTAAAGAAATGATAACAGGAAAGCTCACAGTTATAGTAGAAAATCTATAGATTTTCTGGAACAACCAAATGCTGGTCAAAATTTGACAAGAGCAAAGGAAAGAACAAAGGCTGGTAATCTCAGCTCATACCAGCAGAGTGCGAACAAAATAGTTCACAAATTCTATACAAGAAACGGAAGATTTAGATAAATACAGGTTCTATGATACAGAACTGCACACATTGTGACTGGCTGTATGGTCAAGGGTTTCAATACTGAAAGGCACTATAAAATGGCAAGGATAATACACTGGGAGCTGCAAATATAAGATTCAAGTATCTGTGAAGCATTGGAAGCACAAGCCATGAAGAATTACTAAAAATAAAATAATGATTGCTTGGAATCATCCAGTACCAGCTGGCATGAATGCAAAATGAGAGAACTAGTTGGTGTAGCTGAAGAAAAGAGCAAAGGTAGAATTACTCACTGAAACAGGCATCATTAGTGCCTGCAGTTAGTAAACCATATACATTTGTAAACTGTTAAGGCGTACAAGTAGAACTTTATGCTGCAAGTAACATTTATGGTATACAGGAGTCAGTCACATGAATGTCTTGCTGTACAGAACACTATATACAACAGAAACTTAACAATTTTTATTTAGGAATGGAGTTCATTTCTACATACAATGCAAAATACTTAAACATTTGGAGGAGTTAAACGTCAGTCCTTTGGTGCACAGGCAGTGCTTTCACCAGGGATGCTAGTGACCTAGGTTCAACTACTGACCTAGGAAGCTGGAGGAATGGCCAGAAGGGAGCAGGCTTGCATGACTGATGGTAGCTTATCATCAGGGGTGGATGTGGGGTGATTTGCTCTGTAATGTTTTCTAATAGAGAGGCTGGGGAATAGCACAGTATCACACAAGTGAGATTGTGTGTGTGTGTGTGTGTGTGTGTGTGTGTGTGTGTGTGTGTGTGTGTGTGTGTGTGTGTGTGTGTGTGTGTGTGTGCGTGTGTGTGTGTGTGTGTGTGTGTGCGCGCGCGCGCGCGCAGGATGGAGAAGCAGGCACTGTAGCTCATTATGTGCAGAAATGCAAATGACTGTGTGTTATGCCATTGCCCACCTGCCCTCAATCAAAATTCTGGGGCATAATGAAAAAGCCTTACCATTGGAATGGAAAACATAGTGCCAAGATGCGCTAGTCTCCTATCTTTGTCTGTGAAGATGGATACTAATATTCCTTCAGCTGGTGGTCCAGTTTGGCAGCCACCATCTCAGAGGTAAGCCAGATGTTGTAGCAAGGGGTGACAGTGAGACACAGAGGTATGGCTGCAGTTGTTTGTAGTAGAAACACAGAAGAACTAAAACACATAACATAACCATTTTAGATATCAAGAGCTATTTCTTAGAATGAACAGTTAGTACATAAATATAGAAAGAAGTAGGAGAGGGCAACTCCCTTCTGGAACAGAGAGAGAGTTTCATATGTGACAATGGAAACACGCATTGAAGAACCACTTATGTTCATAGGTAGGTACTAGGCTATCTGCCCGAGGGCATTTATAAGCCTAGCCAGAGTATGTCAGCTTTTGCCACCCCATTGATTAATTAACTGAGCCTCTGTCAAGAAGAGCCAATGAAGTGATCCCAGGGGTGTATTTTCTGTTACCTATCAACTCGTCAAGGTTTCTCTTGAAGAGTGTTAGTGAGGGGCTCTGCCTAATGTAGTTAGGAATTTTGTTCCAAAGCATGGGGAGTCTCTGTGACAGGAATCTATCCCTCCAGCATGTTCTATTTATTGTTGTAGCGAGGCTTAGCTCACTAGAGCAAGTGGCTCACAGTGACTTGGATTTCTTTAGGTGGAGCATGTCCATCAATTCTGAATTGGACATGGCTTTATAAGTCAGTCAGAGATCACCTCTGAGTAAGCGATATGCGACTGAGTACAGCTGGAGTTTTTCCAGTCGGGCTGCATAGGACATATGTTTGAGTACAGTAATCCTCTTGGTGAGGTACTTTTGTGGTCTTTCCAGCTGTTGGAAGTGTCTTGTGAGGTACATCCCAAATGGGGCATTGTACTCTATGATGGGTCTGATGAGTGACTAGTAGAGGGGCACTATAACCTCTTTATTTCTAGATGCAAACCCTTTAGTAATTAGATGGGCTACATAGAAGGATTTCCTAACTACTTTGGCAATATGATTGTCAAAGGAGAGATTACTATCTACCTGGGTCCCCAGATCTCTTATTACCTCTTCTGTATTAAGGGGGCTGCCACCTATGTGGTAATGCATGGGTGTTTTGTTTTTCCCAAACGGGATGACTATGCATTTTTTGGCATTTAGCTTGAGACCATGACTTTGACACCAGGTGTCCGTCTCAGTAAGGCCCTTTTGGAGAATGTCCATGTCAGCCGGAGAGTCAGTTATGGCTCCCAGTTTGCAGTCATCGGTGAACTTGGTTAGCCATAGTCCTCCTGTGTTTGCCTGTACTTCTGAGAAGTATATGCCGAACAATAGGGGTCCCAGGACCAAGCCTTGTGGGACACCACTTGTGACTGATTTAGAGTTGGACCTGGAGCCTGCTATTCTTACCGTATGAGTTCTGTCTGTAAGCCAGTTGGCAACCCATCTCATGATGTAGGGGTTTATGTTCAGGCTGGTGAGTTTTTCTATAATTCCCAAGTGGGTAATGGTGTCAAAAGCCTTGGCGAGGTCAAGGTAGGCTGTGTGAACTACTTTGCCCTCATCTATGGCCTTGGTGACTGTCTCAAAGAAGTCAACCAGGTTTAGTAGGCATGATCTGCGCTTAACAAAGCCGAACTGGGTCAGATCAAGTGTTTGGAGGTTCCCAATGTCTTTGTTAATGAGTTCCATGATGATGCGCTCCATAACCTTGCAGACCAGGCTAGTCAGGCTTATGGGGCGATAGTTACCAGGGTCAGTTGTGGCCCCTCCTTTGTGGAGTGGAATAACCGTTGCTGTGTGCCATTCTATGGGCACGTAGCCTGTGGAGAGGTTGAGGTTGAACAGTGTGTTTAGGTGGGGGGTTAGTTCGTTCTGTAGTTCATGCAAGACGCAGCCTTAGACACCATCTGGCCGCATTGACACTGTGCTTTTGGCTTTTGAAAGGGCTGTTTTCACCTGTGTGTTTGTGATTTCCAGGACACTACACTTTTCTGGTATTGTGGGCCCTTTTGGGGGTGAGAGTGGGGTGAAGTTTGCACTGAATCTATCTGCCAAGATGTTGGCAATATCAGTGGGTTCAGTATATTTTGTGCTATTTTGCACTAGTTCAGAGCATATCTGCGAGTTGCCACTTAGATTCTTGACATAGCTAAAGAAGGCTTTGTGGTTATCTTTCGAATCCTTGGCTATTTTTCTTTCGAAGTTAGCTTTGGAGGATTTTATGAGGGACCTTAGTTTCTTACTGATACTGGTCAGAGATGTCTTTCCTTCTCGGGATTTGCTTTTTTTCTGAACTAGTTTCTTCCTTCTATTGTATAGCCTGTTTATGGCAGGGGTCCACCAGACTGGTTTCCTTCTCTTAGGGGAGTGAGTCTTGGTTTTGCTAGGGATGGCATGATCCGTGCATCCTTGTAGGTGCTCATAGAGTGCATTTGTAAAGGTTCCTGCATCTTGGACACTGTTATCCTTTAGCATGGGGGCTGTGAAACTTACCACCTCTGTCTTAGGTAAGGTGAAGTTTGCTATAGAAAAGTTTTTCACTGTGGTTTCCTTGGTTGGAGGTGGTGGTGTGGACATCCAGAGTGATTAGTTTATGGTCTGATCTAACCAGTGACAGGTTGACCTCTAGTGTGGAACACCTGTCGCCCATGTTGGTGATGACCAGGTCCAATATGTTTTCACCTCTATTAGGGGAGTTTACCAGCTGATCCAGGGCATTTGAGTTGATAAATTCCAGGAAGCGCTGGACCTGGGAGTTTGTACTTGAGTAGTTTTCCCAGTTAATGGTAGGGTAATTGAAATCTTCCAATATCAGGGTGTTCGGTAGGACCTTCATGTTTTCCAGGGTCTCCAGAAAGGAGGAGTGGTGGTCCTGGGTCATGGAGGATGATCTGTAGCAGGCCACAATTTGCATTGCAGATTTGCCTGATGTTAGTTGCACATGATCTCGGAGGTATCATGTTGCGCCACTAACCTGGAGGTGTAGGTATCTTTGATGAATATGGATACAACCCCTCCTTTTGTGTTTCGGTCCATGTTCTGTGGCCAAAATGTGTGGTATGAGTTGTAACCCAGTATTGTTGGGGTGCTCTGTGGAGCCTTGAACCAGATTTCAGTTACTGCACAGATGTCAACTTTCTCCATACTGAGGAGTGCTTCAAGCGCGTGCATTTTGCGATTTAAAAAAGGAATAATTAATAGAGCATATAAAATATTGCATAATAACTATAACAATCGATCAGAGGAGGTTAGAAAGGATCGGGAAGAGAGATTAGATAGGGCTGGGAAGTGAGAATGGATAAGCAATTCACAAAGAAACAATGAGGGTATATATGTCTCCCAAATATGCAACAAAATCTAGAGGATTTAGGATTTTTGCTTGGAAATGTTTACATAGATATTTTTATATCCCAAATACACTCCAGAGAATTTTTCATCACATAGACAACAAATGTTGGAGGTGTGATGGGGAAGAAAGAGATAATTGGGAACATATTTTCGGGGAGTGTAATGAGTTGGCAGACTTAGAAGATTCCCTGCAGACTGCTCTGTTGGACATGCTGGGTGAGCAAATTATTGTGACTAAGGAAATGACTACTGTGAGCTATAATACTGAATCAGAATTGTCTAGACATAATAAGGCCTTGCTGAGACTAATTATGATGGCTGCCAAAAAGCAATTACTAGAAAATGGAAATCAAAGTCTAAACCTACTGTACTAGAAATAGTAAATATAGTAACAGAGATAAAACAATTGCAATTAGGATTTTTAGAAAAGGGTAGGAACAAATTACATAGGAAAAATGGGAATTGTAGGAACAATACATATGGGGAGGAATGAGGTTTAAAAAAAGGCAGGACTTGAATGAGCTATGTAATGTTTGACTGAGAATGACTGAGTAGATTATAACTGATATATAATGTCTGCAACTAGAATTACGTCAATATGTTTTCTGATGTAAAATGTTTGCAACTGGGATTGTATCAATATGGTTTGTTTTCATTTATATAAATGTATGATTGCCTTTGTCAGAAGTGATAAGTTAATAAAAGTGATTCTTATTTTAAAAAAAAAATTGATGTATAGATTAACTTGTATTTTATTTACCATGATACCTGTGTAGGTGAGTTCCATTTTCAGCAGAGGTTTGAGAGTACAGACAGTAAAACAAAATATATGGAGTACAAACTTAATGTATTCTAAAGTTACAAAATCACTGTTCATATTGTAATCATTAGGTACATGCCACAGACTTAAGAAATCAAATAGAAAAAAATTATATAATTCAACTGACACTGGAACACAGGTGGTATATAATATGTTTTTATTGGACTACTATAGGTGTTAACAATATATATCCTACTTTAGCTTTTTGATTAAATGAGCATTCATAAGGGGCTAATATTTTGTTCCCGATGGAAAGCTTATATAAAACAAAAATACAGGTATATATGACAACCAAGTGCTTGAATAACAGCACTTATCAAAATGCATTGTCTTTAAATGAGATTGCTGCTTTCAGCAAGGTGCAACAGTCTTAGATGTGACTGTATTAAGTCTGAGATGCAATGGGCAAATCACTCAACAAGAGGGGTGTAGGGGCTGGCCTCCTACTAAAGCATAAAAGCCTATCCCAAAAAGTGGGTCAGTAGTGTGGCTTTTGACCAATCCATTTTTTGAGGAAGTGGCTTTTGCTCAGCTGACATGGAGGCAGTCAGGTAGGTTATAGTCTAACAAAAAGGTATCACATCACCTCTGTGGTCCAGTATAACAGATCTGGTCAGTTACAGAAATAATATAATAAAGGATTCCAATAAGTTTTATTATTCTTCTGGGGCACTAAACTAATACTGTTTCCTTGTACACAACGTTTCCTAATGAATAATAATTTCAAGAGCATATCTAAACAATCCTAGCTTGGTTTGTGATTTACTGTGGAGTTGACTGGCAAGAGAAATTTTATTTGAATTTATATTGTTATTTGTTATCATTGTTTTTTACTGTTTGTAGGTATGAAAGGACTGCTTGTTAACAAGATTTACTTTGATTCATATTTTGTTGTTTTACCTTTAATTTCACTGTTGGTTGTTAGAAAGGCATAGGTTTTAGACAGGCAAGCTCTAGCCACCCCAAGGGGCCTAGACAGGTATAAATTTACACAGTCTGCAGAGAGGAAAATACTGAGCATATCTAAGCAGTCCTGTATTGATTTGTGATTTATTTAGCTTTACTGTTAAAAAGAAGTGCGACTCCGAGCGATAGTGAGGAATCACAACTATTGTCTGGCTTGTAAAACTTGTACGGTCAGAACAACTTTACTGTACTTTATTATTTAGTTGTATATTGATTTTTGTCATAGAAGTTGATTTAAGTTCTCTTTGAATTCTGTGGATACTGATTTTGATTATTCTTTTTTTTGCAATATTTTATTCATTTGAAGCTGAATATGGATTCCTTAAATGAGTATGCAATTAACGATTTGCTAATGCATGCATGAAATTTCCACCTTGCAACAAACGGTGGGTAATCTCGCTTTGTTAGTGCAACAGCTTTCACAATGAGTGGAATCTGTGCTTATACAAGAACTAGCATGATCTTCTATTGCTAATGTAGTGACTCAGGACAACTTGTTAAACAATATTGTACATACTATAAACGCGGAAAGATTGGTAGATATTGGACAAGCACCAAATCAATAGGCCTTGCAGAATGTAGCCAATACTGGAAGAGCTTAGAGCTAATGTAAATTTCAGCAATATTCAGCCCAATAACGAAAATGAGAGTTTATGTTCTATCCTTGATAAATTGGATTACAAATTGTTCAAATTAAAGAAATTACAACTTGAGAACTTTTATTTTATTGAAAATATTAAAGCAAAACGTGTGCCAAAGGGGTTCCGTCAGTGGAGATTCCCTAATGGTCTGGAAAGAGATTCACCATTACATAAGGAACCTTTAGATCTCTTTGACAGACAAGGATGTGAGTATATGGAGCTACTAGTAAAGCAAAATGCTGAGTTAATAGACAAACTCGCAACAGAAGTGGCAGTGTTGAATGAAAACATTATAAAACACGCCCAATACTCGGAACTAAGAAGTGACCATGCCCACATCTTTTGCAGTATCGAACAAAGTTATTATTCAATCCAAAAGTTACAAGTTAAAAAAATCTGAAAGAGACAGAAGGGATTATAAAAATGGCTCTGCTTATCCACCTCTACCGATGTCACAGGTATGGGGTATTCGTGATTCTACTAACAATTCCAATTTATCGCATACAATAGATGGTAAACAAGCTAACAGTCAAAGAAGAGTAGAATCAGAAAATAACCAATAACAACCTATCCATTCTACTTGGATCAATGGAGGGGAGGGGCAGGATTTTCCGGAGTTGAGGAGATCGGAACGAATCCGCGAACAACAAAATATGCAAATACCCAAACAAAATCCTTGGAAAAAAATCATACAAGATGAATCAGAACAATTGTTATCGGTGCAGTGGGCTCCCTCTCAAAGCAATGAGGGGAACGCAATCATGGTTGCTCAATATGGTGACATGGACTTCACTTATGCCAATGACCTACCACTTGTTTCTAATGCAGTGACTGTGATTTATAATAAGGAGCGGGACTTTAAACTACACAGTTACACCAATATTGGACTAGATACAACCATTGCTGAATTTTTTGCACAAGGCTTAAATTTTGTACCAGCAAACCTTTCTAAGGTAATAATAGATCTGAAAGTGTTTATACAGAAGTTGAATTTTAATGTTTTATTTAATGAAAGAAAATCACAAATGGAGCCTTTAAGAATAGCTAGTACATACAACCCCTTTGCATCCCTTATTAGCATTATTTGAAACATTTTGTGAAATAGACTTACGGACCATGCTTGGGAGACATGATAGTAGGCATTGGTTTTTGGAATGTGAGAGTGAATGTGTGCTTGATCTGTTACGGGATTGTGATTTAAGGGCGATGAAGCTGGATAAGGGAGGGGGGATTGTTATGACAACACAAGATTATAATGAACGTATGCTCACCTTGTTGAGAGGCAGTGCATATGAAAATGTGAGTATTTCAGAATTAAACAAAGCCTATTATAAAATTAGCAACCTGATTAGAGACATGTATATAGAGCAACGAATTAGCATAGATGAATTTAAATATCTCACTGTTGTGGCACCTAGGACACCGACTATTTTCAGAGTACCTAAGGTGCATAAATCAACAGAAAATCCACCCTTAAAACCGACAGTGGATGGGCGAGGCTCCATTACGACACCATGTGCTAAGTTTATAGATCTCAAGTATAAACAACTATTGCAAGATGAACCACACTTATGCAGAAATTCCTGGGATTTTTTGGGTAAAATGAATCAAGTCAAATACTCTGAGAAGGACTTAATTGTCACAATAGATGTGCGGGACTTGTATAGTGTTATCCATCATAACATAGCCTTAGAATAAAAACAGGCATATTTAAGAAAGAGAGGAATAGTACAGGATGAAATTAACACGTATAGAATTGTTAGAGATAATCTTAAAGAACAATTTTTTATTCTTTGAAGGTAATATTTATAAACAAAAAGGTGTAGTGATGGGGTCCCCAGTAGGATCTCTACTGGCTAACATTGTCATGCTCCAGTGGGAATATGAGCATATTTTTAACCAATGGGAATATGAGCATATTTTTAACCAACAATATAGAACATGTATGAAAATTTATTTACAATACCTGGATGAAATATTTATCATCTGGAGTGGTGATGAAAATATATTGCAGGATTTTGTGGACCACATTAACACCAGCACTGAATTTCTAAACACGTGTACAATTCTGAAAGAATGGCCTATTTAGATGTCCTGATAGAGAAGGATATGGTGAAGGCTAAATATGTGGTTAGCATATTTTGTAAGCCAACATATTCAAATACTCTCTCACAGTTTTCCAGTAACTACCCCTATAAACAAAAGAAAGTGGTTATTAAGGGACAAATGGTTAGAGCAGCACATATGAATACATGGGAATGTGATTTTAGAAAGGAATGTGAACTGCTCACAAAAATGTTTATAAAAAGGGGTTCCCCCTCTGACCTGGTACAGGAAATAATGGATGAGGCATCAACAAAAAGGGAAACTAGTGTTTTTAAACTATCCTGGCCCTAGATAATGACATAAACAGTTCTCCATTTCCCAAAGAAATGTAACAGAATAAATATACAGGGGCAATGATACCATCTTTTAATTTAGAAAGTTCCAAAATTAATTGGATTTTAAACAAGAATTGGAATGTGTTTAGGGAGAACAGCGGTCTTTGGCAAATATTAGGAGATGGGCCAACCATTATATACAGGAGAGGTCTTAACTTACAGAATATAATGGAAAAAAGACCTGTAAAACCAATACCCCATACAAGGATGATCAAATGTGGGAGGTATAGGTTCATAGGTTGGTAATAGGCTATCGGCCCTAGGGCCTATACAAGCCTAGCCATAACAATTCCCTGGCTATTTCTCCTCACACTATTTACTTCCCTGGACCCCTGTCTAGCAGGGCGACTGATGTGATTCCCTGGGGTGAATTTTCTTTCTCCCATCCAATCATCAAGGTTCCTTTTGAAGAGGGCCAAAGAGGCACTCTGCTTGACATGTATAGGCAGTTTATTCCAGAGTCTGGGGAGTCTCTGGGTCAGGAACCTATTCCTCCAGCATATTTTGTTTATTGTGATGACAAGATTTAGATCCCTGGAGCATGTGGCTCTGAGGTATTGGGATTTCTTTAAGTGTAGCATGTCCAACAGCTCTGGGTTTGACATGGCCTTGTATGTTAAGCAGAGATCGCCTTGGAGTAGATGATATGCGACAAAGTATAGCTGGAGATTTTTAAGGCGGTCAGCATAGGGCATCTGCTTTAGGCCTGTGATTCTTTTAGTGAGGTATTTCTGCGGCCTTTCCAGTTGTTGCAGATGTCTTGAGAGGTACATATCAAATGGGGCGTTGTATTCTATAATGGGTCTAATGGGGGATGAGCACAGTGGGACAAATAAATAAATAGTACATGTAAATATGAACTAGAGGGTGACAGGATTAACCTAAGAAAGAAGGATTATTTTGTAAATGGGAAATGCAACTGTGAGACTAAAGGGATCATATATAGTGCTTGCTACCAGTTCTGTGAAACCTTTTACATAGGCAAAACAGAACGAAAGCTACATAACCGCATCTACGAGCATATGTATGATGTAAATTTAAGGAGAACTACAAATGCCTTATATAAGCATATGGAACAACACTGAAGGGCATAATTTTAAATTTAGTATACTATAAAAGTTTGAAAAAAATGCACGAGGGGGTCCATGGTCCTTCCACTTGGAAAGGCAGGAGTTAATCTGGCAGATTAAGTTGGAAGCATACAGATATCTGGGCCTTAATGACATGGTTAGCATTAGTCCAATTCTTAAATTGAAATCATTGGAATGTTAAAAAAAAATATTTGACAAATGGAATATATACATTGTTTGAATTTTGAAGCTTTATGCCATGCATTTATAGAAGGACATACTTAAATAATTAGGAGGTATATTTATATTTATATTTAAGTACAAACTTTCAGATCGGAGCTGTTTTTTATTTTAATCTATGTAATAATAATAATAAAAATAAAAATATTTTTATTTTTTTCATATATATATATATATATATATATATATAGATATATATATTATATGTATTTTCTTATGACATAATTACATTATGGTGAATATATTGGTTTGCATACAAAGGGGAGAATAACATTAAGTTTTAATTATCTAATTAAAATGGGTGTGTACCTGAATGTAGCACTGCCTATTTAAAATCATGCCTTGTACGACTAAACTGTATCCGAAGAAGTTTTAATGGGAATTAAAATGAAAGCGCTTATACCTTTGTATTAAAGTGGATTAAACATTTACTACTTTTACATTGTTGCTGTGAAGCTGTGAAGATACGCTGTGGTGGTACCTCACAGCAAGAGGTTCTCCTGTTTGATTCACGGCTGGAGTGCCTTCTGTGTGGAGTCTGCATGTCCTCCCCGTGGTCGAGTGGCCTCCAAAAGATATGAGTGAATGGGCGTGCCTTCACTGAAGGTTTGGCATTGGGCTGGCAACTCGGCACCATAAAAATCTACTGCCAATCATTAGCGGATCAGAGTTCCGCTGTGGCGACCCCTAACCGGGAAAAGCCGAAAAAACAAACAAACATTGTTGCTGTGAAGATCATTTCAACCCTGTGGTCTGGTTTTACGTCTACAGTTTGCTGTTGTTCTTGTTTGTCTTTTTATCTTGTACAGTGTAATAAATGCTATGCATATTTAAAGGTAACAGCTGTTAACACTGGTGATCTGTGTTCTTCGTGTCAAAAGTTGGATGATTTGCTTACCATTGTTACAAGTAAATCTAGACGTAATGATGATAATTGTACTTGTGCAATGGCTTGGAGAACTATTGTGTCATATAAGAATGACTGGACTGATGAACTAATGTTAGGCAGAGAACAAATAGAACAGATTTAGGAAATGATGCATCTATTGTCTGCAAAGATCATTCAACTCCTATGAAACAAGACAATGCCTCTGACAACTTTGGAAATCCGGATGCAAGTATTCAGCAATCTGGGGATCCCGTTTGTTTCAAAGGAAGCAAAAAAGAAAGAAAGGAAGAAGTTCACAACAAATAACAAAGAAGAAAAATAAACTGATTAATGGCTGTAAAGGAAAGAGAATACAAAGGAAAAGGACGTCAAGTTTGTTATGTAGCATATAGATTATAGGGAATGATGATATTTTTTCTATCAGAAAACCTTCAGTCTACAGAAAAAGGCATCATTTTTCCAATGGAGAAGGTAGAAAAAAAGGAAAGGGGCAGGTGAAAGGAAGAAATCAAAATTGAAAGTGGACGGATTGAAGAACATTCCAGTAAGAAAAAAAGAAGAGAAAGACAGATGCTGACTACATGCCTCAAGCTGTGGATTTACAATACCAGATGGATGAGAATTTAATGCACAGTGAAAACAGTGAGATTAATAAGACTAATGGTGATGAAGATGTATCCTTCGTAACAACTGACAGAGCAGATATTACTGCATTAGGAGCTGAAGATTCTTCAGAGCTGGCCAGCAAAGATATTGCAATTGGAGATTCAGTTATTAGAGGAAATGATACTTACATTTGTAGAGATGATAATGAACATCGAAGAGTGTTATGCTTTCCAGGAACAAAAATACAACATGTGAGACAAGCCCTGGAACTCCTTAATGTAAGGAAGTATGGATCTGTTTTTATTCATGTTGGTACAAATGATGTCACCCGCGAGGATTCTCTGGCTGTTAGTAGGGAATAGGGTTGTCACCTTTTCACATGCCCAAAGTGGGACATTTTTGGTACAAACGTCAGATTTTGCAGGCCAAAACATACCCACAGCCAGTACAAAGGACAGAACTTCACTTTTTTGCCTAAATAAAAGCTTATTAGCATTTTAGTTACTTATTCTGTTTCTTATAACATTTAGGTGTTTCAGATAAGAATAACTGATTTATGCAACTATTACATAAAATATAGGAAATAATTTTGCCCTAAAATCTCAGGACATTTGCCATTTTTACAATTTTTTTGCAGGACACAACTGCCCAAAGAGGGACTGTCCCTCGCAAAGTGGGACAGGTGGTAACCCTAGTAGGGAACTGACAGCCCTCTTAGATAGCATTGCTTGTACTGGTGTTAGGTCACCTATAGAAAGGATAGTCAGGTCACTGTGAATGAAACGATTTTTGGGGTAAATACCTACATGGAAAAAATGTCCTGTTTTAAAAAATGGAAATGTGCAGAGCATCCAAGCCTTGTTTGGGGCAAACATGTGTTCAGACAGGATGATGTGCATTTGTCAAGATCAGAGAAGAGAATCTTGGCTGCAGATATTTTGCAGTATTTGATAAACACTAAGCAAGATTTTTGCCAGGTTGAAAATTTAACAGTTCACAGATAGCAACATTTGATGCATCTCTGATGGTAGTTAATGCTAGGAGTATTAATAATGTTTTTTTTTTTATTGGAAAATTTGCTACGTTCCCACAAGATTGATGTTTTTATTGCTTGTGAAACATGGTTAAAGAACAATGACTAGAAACCAGTTCTGTCAGGGTATAAATGTTTTTACTGTAACAGACATTCTAACAAAACATCAGGTGGAGGTGTTGTGACAGGGATTAAAGATAGTTATCAGTCCTGTGATTATTACATGTTCAATAATAACACCAATACTATAGACTGTGTAACTGTGAAAAAAAGACAACTCTGGAACAGATAACAATTGTTGGAGTGTATAGACCACCAAAGTCGAGTGCAGATGACCTAGAGGAATTCATACATTTCTTGCATGAAACACAGGAAGGAAGAATAATATTAGCTGGGGACTTAAACTTACCAGAACCAGACTGGAATAATATTGATTCAACAGCGTTAGTAAGGAAATTATTCACAATGTATATTCAGGAGGGCAATTGTTCAGATTGTAAAAAAAAACTACCACAGGATGGAACATACTAAACATTGTTTGTGTTCTCAAAGAAATTACTGCAACTTCAAATCAAGTTTTACCACCATTGATGTGCAGTGATTATGGAGATGTAAAGGTTAATTTGTTGCTAGATAATTCTGCCAAACTGAAATCTAAACCAATGCACAGAAGATTAATTATAGATTATATGGAAGCAAAACAGTCACTATGTAAAACTAAGTGGAGTGAGTTGTCCAGTGGAAAACTGCAGATGGGATGCGAAAAGTTTTGAAAGAGAAATTGTTTGAGTGCAAATAATCAAAAAAAAATGTTTAACATCAGGATCTAGGCATACAACATCAGGGGAATATATTTCCAAAAGAACAAGATATCTGATTAAGGTGAGAGACAAAAAATATAAGAAATGGAAGAGAGATCGAACTACCACTTTGAAAACTGACATAAACAAGCTGGACAAACAGATTAAGCATATTGTGAGACAAGATTAAGAAAAAATTGAAAAAAATGTATATAAAGATATTGAGTATAATAGGGAGCCTTGTTATAGATACATAAGTTGTGAAATGAGTAAATACACACAAATTGGTAAACTATGTGCAGATTCTAAAATTTATTCTCAGAAATAACAGACTATAGATATATTTACAAAATCTTATGCAAAATAGTTTGGCTCCACAATAGGGATGATAAGTTGTCCGTGAGACATCCAGGTAACTCCAGATACTGGAATCAGGTTATATTGAAAAAGAACTGCACAAACTGGATCCAAACAAAGCACAGGTAGAAGACGAAATTAGTAACAGTGACCTGAGAACACTTCAGCAAGAACTTACAGTACCGTTATATCTATTTTTCACTAGGTCATATAAATATGGGGAGATTCCTCAAGATTGGAAACATGCTCTTATTAAACCTGTCTTCAAGGGAAAGGGGAGTAGGACAAATCCAGAGTCATAGAGACCCTTAAGTCTACTTTCATGTTGTGGAAAAATAATGGAGAAGGTAATACTGGATAAGTTATTGTCCCAGCTGGATAGGTTGGGACTTGAAACCATATATCAGCATGCATATTTGTTGAAAACAGATATATTACCACCTGTAACATGATGTTCTATAAAAATATAATAACAGCTATGAATGAAAAATTGTGCTATGATGTAATTTATATAGATTTAACTTCAGCATTTGACAGGGTCATACACAAAACACTGATCAATAAATTAGAACAACTAAGTATTGATGTACTCTTGATAAGATGGATAGCTGCATGGCTTGCAAATAGGACATGGCAAGTATCATACAGCAACTGGATAGGTGAAATTCTTAGTTACAGTCAGGGTGTCTCACAGGGCTCTGTCCCAGGCTCTTACATGTTTAGATTGCATCTTTCAGATCTAACTTTTTCATCTGAGGTGTTCTACAGTCTATATGCAGCCGATCTGAAATTAGGTAAACTGATTACATGTGTTACAGATAAGGAATGTCTGCCAAATAACTTGACTAAATTGACCATTTGGGCACAGGAGAATAATATGCTGATAAATACATCAAAAACTAAACATATGAGATTTGGGAGACAGAAAATTGAAAGGTGAATATTTAATACAGCGCACAGTGATTGAAACTGTAGACTCATTTAAGGACCCATAAGGACTCATTTATATGGGTAGATTCAGCTGATTTTTCTAATCATGTCAACCAATTGGTTAATGATAGTTATAGAACTGTAGCCTGTATAAAAAGATTTATAAACTCTAGGAAATCAAAAATAATAAAGTCATTGTTTGTTAGTTACTTTAGACCCAGATCTGAGTATGGAATAACAATATGGAAACCCTATAAGAAAACAAGCATGAGTAAACTGGAAAGCGTACAGTGGAATTATACCAAGTGCTTCCATGGATGTGAAAATTTAAGTTATTATGAAAAATTAAAATATCTGAACTTGTACAGTGTCTCATAGATATTAAGAGGAGATCTTATTCAGTTATATAGAACATTTAGAGACAACTATCTCTGGGAAAGTTTGGGGTTATCAAAAAGTACTAGAGAATCATCAAACAACCTATGTAGATTATTTAGGAATGAGAAGTGTACTAATTGGTTCTCTGACAGAATAGCCGATGCACAGAACAGACTACCAATTACATTAAAGCAAGTACTAGTTTAGATATTTTTAAGAACGGCCTGGACACTTATTTTGGGAACAAGTGTTTTGGTAAATTGGCAGGCTAGAAGGGCATTAATGCCCGTGCTTGAAATATTTGTATGTATGTATGTATGTATGCATGTATCTATGTAAATGGTGTTTGGGTAATATGACGGTATTTATAATTAAATCTTTAGGATGAGTTAGGAGAGTAAATAAAGGATGGACTAGATAACAGAGAAAGGTATGATAAAATAAGAAGTAATAAAAGCTGCATATTTCTCTCTACATAGCATTTTGAGTGTGAATAGTGTACAGAACCTTAAAATGGAAGTTTATGAGCATTAAAGAAGATTCATGGGTAATTATGGATTGTATATGTGGTAACAGGGTTACAACAATAAGTACTATTGTCTCTGATTGCTTCAGAGTCTTTAAACTAGAGTCTCTTTGCAGTTATAGTATTTCTGTGAATTAATTTTATATAGACACAATAAGGCATCTAAAAACTATTGTTGCTGCATGCTGGTAAAATAAAAACAGCTTTGTTAACTGTACTTTTAAAAAGTTAACTAATCAAAGTCTGGAGGTTTAGTGCAGATGATTAAGACATAACAGCTGGTAATGAATGTCATGTTATTGTCCTGGATTTGGCTCTCGTTTAAAACTGTCTTAGTCTAAGCAAGTCCATAATCGGAAAGTGCTCCTCGGACACCTATGTAGAAAGTGGGATTACCAAATTAACAAATAAAAAGTGACTAACTCTGGCTGAATATATTCTTTCCTAATAATAATTCTTTCATTGTCATCTAACCTAATAATATAATCTGGCACATTAGCCCCGGCTAGAATTATTTCTTATGGTTATTTCCTTAAGGACATTGTTTTGTTTCTAAAAAAGTGCAGCTTTAATAGGTCTTTTTATAGTTTGAAAATTTTCTGCGAATTTGAAGGTGCTGTAAATTACTAGGTGCTGCAGCTACTTGGGTACTGCTAAGTGAGAGTGTCATACACTACTTGTTTTAGTTAAGATGCCCAACTGTAACAGCATGTATTAGGGTTTGTTAGCTGATTTGAGGTTCAAGCCCTTTAGTTTCCTCGCAGTCCCTGCTGCGGTGCTTCTAAAACTGATTAACTTGCAGAAATAAATCACTTTGGCAGTCGCATGCAAATCCACTGAAAGACAGAATCCACCACTATTTGTATAAAAATGTTAACTTCCTCAGCTTCTGTTCTGAATGTAGTCATTTCTGACTTGTTTTTGTTCCCTAAATACTCCTCTAATGTCACAAATTTGACTATGTTTCATTACTTTAACTACCAAAACAACCAAACACTCTTTCAGAGTTACATTAGACATTTCTCAGGTTAGCCATGTGGGTGCTATAGATGCTGTTTCTTCATGATGTTAATGTTATGTATGTGGTTGTGGTTTTGATTCAGGTTGCTTGCAGACTGTTGCTGATCTCCTGGTGGTGGATCACAAAGTGTATGGAATGACCAATGACCCTATCAACCTGGCTCTGAGGAGATACACAGGAATGGTCCTTACAAACCTGACATTTGGTGATGTTGTCAATAAGGTGAGGAATCTATTCCTTAGCTAGTAATAGTAAACTTAATTCTACTAACCTTACATGCCTACAACAAAAACAGATATATTTATACAAAAAATGAGACTATTTCTGCAGTATATGGTTTACATCATTAATATCTGTTAGTTTTGTCTTAATAGCCATTTTTTAGTACCATGACTTCTACAGAGAAGTATGAATACATGTTTGACTGCTATTCTTATTTTTAGCTCGACTCCATCCTTAACCATCAAGTTTCCCTAAACCCTACAGTTGCATTCTTTCCCCACTGACTGCCCAAAGCTGCTTCTTTCCACCACATCTAGCTGACTCCTTATGGCCAAGGTCTGCTACTTGGACAGACTGCCTATTGTCCAGTATTTTGGTGCAGTGATTAATTTTTGTGACTTTTTTAGTGCAGTGAAATACTTTTTGAAGTTGTATATTTCTTTTTCAGTCATCACTAACACACACACACACACACACACACACACACACACACACACACACACACACACACACACACACACACACACACACACCAGGGCGTGTACATTTGTAAGGGGGAAACAGTAATCAAATTACTTTAGAAAAGGTAATAATTACAGTAACATGCTTTCTATTCAGTTAATGGTGCTGAAACTGCTTAAAGAAATTACTGCAGGGACTTCTTTAAATGGAGGTTATTGTCATTTTGATATCCTGTTTGAGATATTTAGTTCGAGAAGGAAGAGTTCAAAATCAATTCAATGATTTGCAGTGGGATTGGTGTAATGATCTTCACCTCATAGACAATGATTTGATTCTAACATTGGGCTTAAAATAGCCCTTCAGGACAGTTAGTTTAGTATTTACCTATGATTCTCTTAATTTTTCAGTTACATTTCTAGGCCTAGGCCACACTCCAAGTTTGC
This sequence comes from Protopterus annectens, assembly GCF_019279795.1. Lineage (NCBI taxonomy): Eukaryota > Metazoa > Chordata > Ceratodontiformes > Protopteridae > Protopterus > Protopterus annectens. Next base: position 382,042,244 of record NC_056747.1, on the reverse strand, counting down.
TTATGCCTATGCCACCTAGCTGTAACTGTGTAATACCTGAAGCACTCTGTGTTCTGGCAATCTTGTTTTCTAGATGCAGGCAATAATTTGGGTGGCTGAAGAGATGTAGAAACAGGCAAAGAAAGCAAACAGATTTTTCATCAGAGTACATATGCAAGGCTAAATAGAGCAGTTCACTGTCTCAGGAAAAATTGAGCCACATTCAGTTTCATGACCAATATATTAAAATCTTCAAACATCTCAGGCCACTAAAGTGCCAAGATGGTTATTCTTGGCTTGAAGATGAAAGGAAATAAGTTGTTAGTGTGCCTACTTCCAAATTACCCTATCACCAGGGCTATTTCCTTCTGGGCTGGTATGTCCAATATTGACCTTTTCTGTTATAGAAGGCCTATATGTTCCATACTCCTTCTTCTTCTCCTTCGTCTTCATTTACATACTGACTACCAGATGTCGTGGCTCTTCTGCCACCTTGAGGACTATAGCTAGTATTTACATAAGGGTAGACACCAGCTGCGTAATACCTGACTGATAATTAGCGTTTGATTAAATATACAAGCTGCACTACACATCAATCAGCTTTTCAAATGGAGGAATGCACTATATAGTCAAAGTTTTGAGTAACACACTTCCTTTCTTTTTTAAAAAGAACATAAAACATGTTTCAAAGTATTTCGCAGGGGGTTGCCCTGACATTCCTACTATATATATATATATATATATATATATATATATATTTGGTGTGTATTATAACACTGAAGTTTCAAAACTTCAAATGTTTTAATATTGAACCCTATTAAGTTAAAGCTTAAAACATCGAACATACAGAACAGCAATGTTTTTCTTAGGGAAAAAATTAGCTGTTCCAAAACACATACACACAACTCAAGTACACCAAACAAACAGCAATCCACACACATACACCTAAAATCTTACACCTAACCCTACACTAAACTATACACTCACCACTAACTATCCACTTACCTTAAACCAAACCCTAACCCTAAGGTCCGTCACTATCACACACTCACCTCACCCGCGCCCTAACCCTAACTCATCTACCCCGCCCTAACCCTCACGTCCACACAATGGCACACATACCTATCCCACTCCCTAACCCTAACTCACCTAACCCGTCCTAACCCTCACGTCCTCACAATCGCACACATACCTAACCCGCACCCTAACCCTAACTCTAACTAACCTAACCCGCACTCAATCGCACACTTACCTGAACCCGACCCATAACTTTCCACCACAGCACTGGAAATACAGAAGCAACAGAAACGGACAACTGAATTATTTCCCTATGAACAAATTTGGTTTCCTGTTGCTTCGATATTTTCAGCTTTCGCTGAATAGGGTTCGATATTAGAACATTCGAAGCTTTGAAACTTTTATGTTCTAATATAGATATATATATATATATATATATATATATATATATATATATATATACTAACTCTTAAGTTTACAGTGGTAAATGTAAACTCAGTGTTAGGATATGTAACAAGCAGGTGTGTGGGAGGGAGATTTTTTATATGGTGTGTATGCATACCTCTCAACAGTCCCTGAATTCATCTAATGTTTGTTTCTCTGTCCTCATAAAATGATTTTCTGGTAAATCACTGAGGATTACTGTCAATCAGTTATGCCAGACATAAGAGATGCATACTTTATATTGTTCTGAAAATGCATGTTGATGGAAAACTTGTTGTTCTATTAAATGAATTAGAGTAATACTTAAAATTGTTCCTGGTTTTGGGCCTTTGCCCCCCCCCCAATTATTTTAGCTTTATCCAGAATTCTTAAGCAAAGAAAGTGACAAGTATGTTTGTAAAGTTAAATAATGTTTGCCTATTTACACATCTAATCAGGAATTCAACTATTTGCTGCATTCATCCACTTGAATTGTCAACCATTTCTCATTTCTTCAGTTTGTAATTGATTAAATGTAGTTCAAGCTCAGCTGCATGATGTATACAGACAATAGTTATGGGAGTGCAGCCCAAGGGAGAAAAAAAATTAAAATAAAAAAAAAATCAATGGTTTCTCGTATTCTACATGCTTCATTTGGGTGGTTATTTAAGATAATGTTGTAAGTTAAATATTTTAAGTATAATGTTTTTGAATCAACTATTTTTCATAACAATGGTGAACAAAAAAGTGATTTGTGACACCCATGCACTGGCCCGGTAATCAAGGATCCTCAATCCTTACCAATAGCACCAGTGAGGGATGTACACATTGGGAGGATGACAAGTACACACACAATAAAGTACAATTTCCCTTAAGAGCACACAGAGATCACAGTCAGTCTGGGAGATGGTTTCTCCCTCTTTCCCCAGATTCCCAGTAAGACTCCCCACTGGCACAGCTATAGGGTTATGATCTCAGCTGATGGGTCAAGCCAAGACCTCCAGCACCCACTCTGACCAACCAGTGCTTCGTGTCCCTGCCCAAGTAGCACACACACACACACACACACACACACACACACACACACACACACACACACACACACACACACACACATGCACACTTTTAGATTTGACTCATATACAAATGCACTGATACTCCTGGGGAAGGCTGACACAGGTTTAATAGCAATGCCCCCCTCTGCCTAGACTATAAGGTAGTTAGCACTGCCAACCATCCCCTACTTATCAGCTACTTAAGGCCCTTGCAAAGGGTGACCAATCCTACTGTGTAATGTTACTGTTATCCAAATAGTAAATGTGACCAAGACTTTCAAGGCTATTTAGGAGTAGCCTGTACAGTGTCACCAAATACATATGCAAGTACTCTCAGATCATAAATATCTCTAAACAAACCAGACACAGTTAAAAGGCTTAATTATATTTAATAATAAATAATACAAGAACAATTAATACTTAAACAACACAGTAACTACAGAGTTCAGAATCACAGGAAATATTTTAAAACAACATTGCAGGACAGTCTCAAATAAATACAGAAAACATCTAAACTAGTCTTTACTATATTCCTATCTATATCTAAAATATATTATGCCCTAAATAACTTACTTACAGAGCAAGGCAAATACAGATGATGGATATTTCTAGGTCCCAGACAAGATGCAAAAATGCACAGTCTTTCTCTGAGACGGTTCTTAAATTAATAATCAAAATTACTGCTGGATTAGCTCAGATGACGTCTTTCTTTGTCACCTGCCTTCAGTTCCTAGGCTAACAGAAACTTAACAAAATTTAACATTTCTCTGTGAAAAAAACACATCTCTCAGATATTTGCTCAGAACCTGAAGTTGTAAAACAAACACTTTTACATTTGAAGCCTAGTCATTGTTTTTGTTTCAAGATAATAGGAAAACCTCTAGCTCTAGAAATTGTGTCTGCTTGCTGCACTGAAACTGAGATAACACAATCATAAAACACTTTACTTACAACTTATTTTCTTGAAGGTTTGCAAGTTAGCTCTGTATGTTCCAGCTTCTACCATAAATATATACATTTGCATAGGTATATAGTTTATATGCATTTCTGTTCTTTTCCAGTAGGTACACTGTGGTTACATTCCTGAAGCTCAGTACATAACATACAGTTCTCTTACATTTGTAAGACAAGCATATAAATCATATTACTATTCTCAAATGACATATGATTATTTACAAAATTCCAGATAGCTGGGCTGGCAGTGTCACATTTTTATATAAATCATATTAATATTTTCAAGTGGCATATAATTATTTACAATATTCCAGATAGCTGAACTGGTAATATTTCCCTAGAGTTACAGAGGCATTGTTTAGTAAGATGCAAATGGACTTTATGTGTAGTCATAGATCATGTGTTTGGAGAATAAAATAACAAGCAAAGTTGTGAAATGGATCAAATCACACATTCAAACACTTATACATGCAGAAGGAGCAGTATAAAGTGTCATGTCCATACCATGAAAACAACAGAATGAAATTACATAACTAAACACAGATATTCATATCAAGATGTATGAGGAGGTAAAAAAACTAACTCTGCATATGAAGTTATTTGACTTCAGTGTGCTCTCTAAGGAGCATAACCTTATTACATTGAATATTTTTATATTGCCAACACATGCCCAACTGCATGAAGAATCAGTTATTCTTGTTTTGCTATAAAATACTTATTACATATGCTATAACACAATGCTATAAAATACTTATTACACATGCTGTAACACAATCTGTCATGCCTACATATGGCCATGGCTTGTATTTGGTTGACCCGTGTACTATATTTCCTCAGTTGTATACCACAGTTGCTAGCTGTTTCACATTACTGCTTTTCCATTTTGTCTACCCTTCTTCTTCCTATCTTAACATACTTAATGACCATTCCTAATACAGACTTTGCTTTGTTTAGGTTTTGTTTAATTGGATACACTGACAAAAATGTTGGTAGAGGAGAGAAAAGGAGATTTAGAATCTGAGTTGAACACAAGGCATCTATTTCAGAGTGAAAAAGCAGAGAATAAAAACTAAAAAAACTTGTCAGTTGTTCAGCAGTCATAAAGGTATTATTAGAATGATTGAACGAATAGGCTGGACTAATGCTTTAGTGGACAGTCTTGTTACTTGGAGGGGAGAGGGAGGTCAAGTAGAATGTAAACAAATGAACTCAGGTGAAAATCCCTATAGACCTCCATAAGAGAGCCTGCACTAATGAATATTTGGTAATATGTGAAGAATAATATTCCAGTGGTATAACATTTTTGGCTGAAGCCCTAATTTTATCAGACAAAAGAACTCCTGCTACAGTAAAAGCACCCTCCTACCAATGGTTTCACCCTCTTACAATTAAAGAACTCCCCTACTAATGGTTTCATCTTTGTCCAAAAGCAGTTTGACCTGTACTTTGAAGCTTTCATCTTTTCTGGCATGCTCTGCAGGCATGTTTATGAATTCCTAACTACTGGTACCAAGTTGTAGGGAGACGTGAAAAGAGGAAAATGTCTAGAGAAGCTTTAGAATACAGCTAGTAGCTGCTAACCTGACATATCCTTTAACAGTTGCCAGTCTTCCTGGGTCAGTTACATTGCATAATGTGAAAGCTCAAAGAGACAGTTTGTCTTAATCTAGTCCCTCTGTTTCTGTATAATCTATTACTTAGGTGCTGATACTAACAGTGCTGGGTTGCTCAACCCCTTCACGTGTCCGTATGGCTTCAAAATTCCCTACCCACTTATACAATCCTTTCCAAGGGTCCTCAACTCTCCTGCTGAAAAAAAAAATCTTAGCTCTGGATTACTGTTAGTACCCTGCATATTCACTTTATCCCCTCCCCCTTTGCCCTTGTGTCACAATTCCACTCTTTCATTTTTTGCATGTAACACCCTGTGCACCCATACCATATTCCCTGTCCAGTTCACACTCTTTAATTATACAGTTTCACACAGTAGTCATGTTCCTTTCTCTTTATCCCGATTGATGACCGTTGCGGCCTTACTTTGGATGCTTTACAGTTGTATCCCGTCCTTTTTCTTTCATGGTTTTAGAACTAGAAGCAGTAGTACACATGTAGTCTCATCAGCATGTGAATGAGTGGGAGTGCAGCTTTCTTAACTCTGCACTCTTTACCACATAGAATACAACCAGGCATTATGTTAGTAGTCCCTATTGTCTATACTTCGGCTGTTTGCCCACAGCTGTTGTTATTATTACACTTAGATCTTTTTTCAATCACCATCCCTTCTAGATTAGCATTCCCTAATTAATATGTGGCCTTTAGGTGGTCATTACCACAATACAAAGCTCTACAGTTACCTACACCATATCCTCATATGCCACATCTCTGGTCACCTGTACAGGATTTTCAGGTCCCTTTTCAAGCTCCTCCTCTCTTCTCTTTCAGGATTGTGGTTCCAGTTTTTATCATCTGCAAACAGATTCAGTCTGTTAAAACATTATGCTGAATATTGGAGGCTTGGTATTGATCCCTGGGCATTGTGCTCATCACTTTCCTTGCCTCTCAAACCCTTTGCCTGACCATCACCATCTGAATGCTTCTTCACATCCTTTCCCTGTTCCCTTCATGTTTCTGTCATAATCATAGTCCTTTTGGCTTATCAAGATGTTTTTTAATGTAGCACTAAGGCAAAGTCCAGAGAGACCACATTTACTGGAACGTTCTTATTCAGCTCTTCTGTAGACCAATCACAGAAGTGCAAGTTTGAGTAGCAGCTCTTCTAGAACAAGGGTATAGTTAGGCACACACCACATAAGCCAAGGTGCACTATTTTGTAGCTATTTATTTAAACAATGACTCCTCCTCTGCCAGTAGAACAATGCAGATAAACCAATGTACAATCAGCTGCAGCACCACCAGCCATGCATGCCAAGTTGCATTATTGTTTCCTCTTGGTGGCTAATAACTGTGAAATTTCAGATGAATTAAACCCCATGAAACTAATTTATTTGTGGTATATTTTGACTTGCTGTACCCAAATTATTTTAAAATCTTGATAGCATTATTTTTTTATTATTTTTAATGGCTTCTTGAGTATCAAATAGTATTATTGTTTCTTTTTCTTTTCGTGATTTTTAGACAGATCCTGCTCACATGTGGCCTCATTTTAGTCAGTAAATTGACCAAACTGAGAGAGAGAGAGAGATAAAGGGAGACTTGAGGGCAGATCTGACCATGCTAGATACACTTAAGAACAAGATCATGAACTTTTTAATGTGCTCATTGAGCTCTGCGCTTAGGGTGAGTCCCCCCTTTTCAAGTCTGTCACTCCACTTGTTAAATTGGGCTGGCTATACATAAGCAGGACCTCTCTAAAGCTAAGAAAATAAAAAAGAAACATGAAGCTATTTGGAACCAGTGGAAAAGCATTAGTAAAACCAATAAAGTAGGTGTCCAGACCACATTTAGACTGAAGCATGACCCAGTGCTGTAGAGATAGAACAGCTGGATATTAGGGTTCCTTTCCAATCGCACTTTCAGTCTGTCAACAGTCAACAGTCAACAAGAAGAGATCAAATGTTTGGGAGATGCACTTGTAAGGGAATGAGGCTGGATTTTGGAACTTGGCATACAATTCCATACGTCTTGGTTGTGACTCTACTCTTGATAGTGAAGCTTTGTACGTTTGGCCTTGGAACATATCTCTCAACTTCTCTGTTCTAGAATTCTGGAAAAGCCAAACATAAAGGAGGAACAAAGCCCAAATATTTTTAAATATCACTATAATTCACATAAATAGTTAATAGAAAAAAAATAAAAAGTATTAAGCCCTAATGTCATGCATTATTGATGGACTGGCTGTAATCCTCTATGATTTACCAGAAAATCATTTATTTTCAGGGGCTAGGGAAAAAAATATGAGGCAACATTAGGGACATTCTGCAAAATTCTGGACACTTGAGAGGTATTCCATGAAGGTGGTCTTTAATAAGGCCTAAAGACTTTCTATTGTCATTCTATCAGCTTCACAATTAGTAACTTCAGGGTGACTGGCCCCTACTGACTGAATGCATAGAAATTAAAAGTGTCTGCCTTTCCTGATACAGATGAATAGTGAACAGGTCACTGTAACTGTAGAAGATAGGTGTAAATCTATCACAAATGGAAGACAAAGTGGTTACAGGAGGGAAGATAAACTACTTAGGCAGTCCGGCTTTAGCAAAAATACAAAATAAAAAGTATGGAAAACTTCTGACTATCACCAGTTTAAACTTGCAGTTTGCGAGGGACACTACTACTGCTGCATTTTTTTTTCACTTAGCATTGATGAACAGTGGTTTTATCTTAAATGAGTCCATCCCACTCGGACAGGACCTTGCCAGGATTTTCTGTTTTATTGTACACTGCTCAATTTAATAAATCTAAATCTTTTTTTTTTTTTTACTCCCAGTCTTCCTTCATTATTCCTGGCCCGGCTGTTGTGCCCCGTCCTTACTGGTTCAACCAGGTCAACCATGCCCCCTCAGACTTAGTCTGGTAATTGCAGAGATCAGTCATGAATTGCAGGAAACAGGACTTGGAATAACTAAGCTTCCATCTGGGGGGGGGTACTTTTGCTTACCCTTTTACTCCCCCCATGGCAGTGTAGTATGGTCCTGGGGGGATGTGCCAAGCTCCACTGCCCCCGCTGACTATGCCTCCTTTTGGCAACGTTCCAAGCCTCTATCAGGTATCATTGTCTGGCGATGTACATGTACCACCCTCCTTCTCAGGAAGGGCACATTCATCTACTCCTCCCTCCCTGCCTCTCTTCGAGTCACCCTGGAGCTAATCGAACCCAGATCGCCTGCAAGTCCTGACACCTGTCATTAAAGTGTAACATCATGAGTTGACGTAAAACTATACATCATTTCAGTTGTCAGACTTGACCTACTCAGGTACTAGTCACATGGGAGGGAGCATGGACGAATAGCCTGCTTAGATGTACACCAGCTACTCATGAGGTCTGAAGATGGGTAAAAGCATTTGAAGTCTAGTGGAGCAGGAAGGCAGAAGAAACTGGAGAAAAATGCAGAAACATGACTGTTCTATTAAGTTTTTGTTGCTTTTATATAATTTTAGTTATAAAGATCAGTTGTAATTGTTTTCCTTTCAAAGGAAGTCTTCAGTAATCTATTCTTATTTTATCTTCTGATGTTGAACTGTTATTTTTGTTGTTAAAGTAATGAAAAAATAGCATTACGGAGAGACTGCTGCTCTGTATAAGTTTTATTATTTGGGTGAGACTGGTATTTCCATCTCATATACTCTTAACAATGCAACTAACTGCCTTGACAGTTAACACTAATTTTAGGCTGGCCAACACATATGACTGAAGACAGCTAACATCTGCATATGATTATGGGGGAGGCTGCATGCATAGATGGGGTTAACTGAACAGGCTTTGTCTGTTTCAGCTTTTTTTTTTTTTGGGGGGGGGCTAACACTGAGTCTGAATGAATGTTAATAATTTTGTTTAACTGCTTTTTTTGCAGGCCTGTTTGTGCTCCAAAAAGGGATGTATGCAGGCAATAGTGTCACATCTGGCCTTGGACAATGAAGAGTTACAGCAGGTAAAGTTAAAGAGTGTCTTTGCTGCCATGGAAACATTTATTAAATTGTAGCTAACAAACTCTGGAACCATGGTTTTTGGGGGAGTCCCTAGTGCCCTTGAAAAGCCATAGAAAAGGTAAAAGATAAGTTATGTAGTATTATAAAAGCTGCTGCTGAGGTTAGTAGTGAGTATTTGCACAGTTAAAATAGGTGTGTATCATTTTTAAATGCCAGTTTTCAACACCAATAGTTATACAGAAGACAGTTATGATTGTTGGTTTGGTAAAGTATTTATTCTTTAATATCTGCTTACAAATATGGTATAAGGAAAATGTTATAACATACTGAAAGCCATGAGTCATGATTACTCACGAAAGACAAATCTTAAAAGCTATTTTATCTGAGTAAAATCATTGAAATAATGGTATTTTATTTAAGCAGTAAGGCATGCCAGTATTTGCACTACTGATGGATGGATGAAAGCATCATGTGATATTCTCAGGGAATCAAAGAATTCACCTGCACACACACACACACACACACACACACACACACACACACATATATGTGAATATCTATATTTTCCAGTAGTAAGGCATGTCAGTATTTCCACTAGTGATGGATTTATGAACATAATAATCACAAATACATTTAGGAACATTGACTATTGCTAATGACTTTTGTCATCGGTTCTTACAGGCAGTAAAAGTTCGATTTATTTTCTGATGTAAATGCCTGTTGCTTACACAAACAGAAATAAACCTGAAGTTCTGTCTGTAGCCAGTATAGTATTCCAGAGCACTAGAGATGGTGAGCTATAGGGTAAGCACAGGGTAATATTTACTACCATGGGGGCAGGGTACTGATGTTGCTTAATACAGGCAAAAACAATAACATCATTGAAGGAGGACCTGAGTCAAAAATCATACAAATGATGAAATAAGAGAACACAGTATGTCTACTCTGAATGACACTAGAGAAAAAAAAAGACAGTCCAACTACAGCTGACATTGTTTGATTTCTTGTAAGCACAGTATCTGAAGACATTATGCTTAAGGAACAGGAGTTTGTTAAAACATGAGCCACAAATAATAATGAGTAACATTGTCAGGACCTCTTTTCAGGAAGTGGGAAACAACACAGAATAAATTTCTGTCAGAGATGGTAGAGGTAAACATAAACAGACACATCCACTCCCTGGAGTGTCTTACTCGATTTATACAAGTTGAACAAAAGAAGTACAGTAACAGTAGCAAAGTAACACAGAGACAGAGGTGATGTGCAGGATATCAGAAGCTGCACAAATAGGATGACACTGCCATTCCAAAGCTGCTGCCAGGGTTTATACTACTTAGTTTTATATGTGGCATTTGGTATGTCTGTCTGTAAGTTTATGTGATGTAGCGGTGGCATTGTTGCCTCACAGCAAGAGGTTCTTCCGTTCGATTCTCGGCTTGGGTTGGGAGTGCCTTCTGTGTGGAGTCTGCATGTCCTCCCAGCGGTCGAGTGGGCGTTCAAAAGACATGCGTTGAATGGGCATGCCTTCGTTGAAGGTTGGGCGTTGAGCTGGCAACTCGACAACATAAAAAACAACTTCCAATCATTAGCAGACCAGAGTTCCGCTGTGGCGACCCCTAACCGGGAAAAGCCGAAAGACAAACAACAACAACAATAAGGAGAAGAAATGTATGTTTTATTTGTAGTCCTTGGAAATGTTAATGAATGTTGGATGTAGAAAGCAAAACAAAGGCAACAATCATTTGCCATTACTGAGTATTGATTTGCATTTGTAGCAGACTGCAATAGTATGGCAGAAGGAGGGGAAATGGAAGAAAGGTAGAGAATAGTGAGACGGTATACACCATCTAAACCAAGGTGTAAAATTAATTATGTGGAGTAGTATCTTCCCAAGTCAAATACTGTTTGTTTCATTTTTATTTCATGTTCTTTTGGTGGTGCATGTAGCATGTGTAAACAGATTACACAATTATTCAGTCGATAACCATTTACTATGTTAAACTCTAGATAAAAAGCATGTACTCTTCAACATAATCAACCATAAATGAAACTCCTGCAACCTTTGTGATGGGACAAATGACAGATTAAAAAGAGATAACTCCAACCTTGGAAAGGAAACAATAGACAGTATTTCAGTAGGAAAAGACTGATTATTTTAGAAGGAAGATTATGGAATGAAATACTGAAAGAAATTCGGAAAAATAGAAAATTACCATCAGGACCCTTAAGTGGAACTGCTCTGGGGATTCTTTTCATGACTGTTAAGCTTTCAGACTTCATCCTTTTTGGCTTTGCCAAGACCTCTTATAAATGCATAGGGAATGTCATATTACTATCTTAAAAGTCCCATAATTATCCAGTCATGATCTAATTATAGTAACCTGATGTTGAAATTATGATAAATGCAAATAATCAATGATACTAAGTAATATTTTATACAATAATATGCAGTGAGAAGTTTAATACCATTAGATAAACAATAAGCACATACCAGCATTTAACAGTATCTTTGTCATAATCATATCACCGTAATTATGCAATATTTAAGATATTTATATGACATTGCCTATGCACTTATAAGATGTTTCAGCAATCAGGAACCTTTTAATCAGTTTTAACAAAGTTACAGTGAAACTATTTTTTAATCTACCTAAGTTCCAGTTTGTGGACCTTGCATTAAAAAAGGTATGTAAGAGCACTGTCGTGAATAAAAGATTTGTTTAAAGCTCTGGAACATGTCAGACCACATCTAAATGATCTGATATACAGTTTTCTTTTTCAGCAGTCTTTTTAAGGCTCTTCAGTGGTCAGATGTTCAGTGTGTAGATCATTGTGTAGATGCACTCCGTAAAGCTGGAGGATCTCTAACTTCAGCAGGAATGTTATAAAATGGCTGATATCATTATGGGATGACTGGAACCTTTTCAGCTGCTTACATTTAGATGCAATGATAACAGTAAGCTGGCACTCCAGTGTAGGACTCTAAATCCCTTGGCTTGTTTTCTGTAGGTTCACCTTGATCACTAACTGTTGCAGTGAAAACAGGAAGCATGCACTCCAGTGTAGGACTCTAAACCCCTGGCTTGTTTTCTGTACATTCACCTTGATCACTAACTGTTGCAGTGATAGCAGGAAGCATGCACTCCAGTGAAGGGCTCTAAACTCTTGGCTTGTTTTCTGTAGGCCCACCTTGATCACTAACTGTTGCAGGGATAACAGGAAGCATGCACTCCAGTGTAGGACTCAAAACACCTGGCTTGTTTTCTGTACATTCACCTTGATCACTAACTGTTGCGGTGATAACAGGAAGCAGGCACTCCAGTGTAGGACTTGGCTTGTTTTCTGTAGGTTGACCTTGATTACTAACTATTCCAGTGATAATAAGAAGCATGTACTCTAGTGAAGGTCTCTAAACCCCTTGGTTTGTTTTCTTTATGTTCACCTTGAATACGAAATGTTGCAGTGATAACAGGAAGCATGCACTCCAGTGCAAGACTCTAAACTCCTTCACTTATTTTCTGTAGGTTCATCTTGATCACTAACAGTTACAGTAATAACCGGAAACATGCACTCCAATGAAGGGCTGTAAACCCCTTGGCTTGTTTTCTGTAGGTTCACCTTGATCACTTACTGTTGCAGTGATAACAGGAAGTATGCACTCCAGTGAAGGGCTCTAAACCCATTGGCTTGTTTTCGGTAGGTTCACCTTGATCACTAACTGCTAGAGTGATAACAGGAAACATGCACCGCAGTGAGGGCTCTAACACACTTGTTTTGTTTTCTGTAGGTTCATCTTGACTATGCACTGTTGCAGTGATAGCAGGAAGCATACACTCCAGTGTAGGACTCTAAAGCCTGGCTTATTTTATGCAGGCTGACCGTGATGACTAACTCTTGCAGGGATAACAGGAAGCATGCACTCCAGTGTAGGACTTGGCTTGTTTCCTGTAGGTTCACCTTGAATGATAACTGTTGCAGTGATAATAAGAAGCATGCACTCTAGGGAAGGGGTCTTAAGCACTTGTTTTGTTTTCTGTAGGCTAACCTTGATTAGCAACTGTTGCAGTGATAACAGGAAGCATGCACCCCAATGAAGGGTTCTAAACCCCTTGGCACTTTTTCTGTAGGTTCACCTTGATTACTAACTGCTGCTTTGATAACAGGAAGCATGCACCCCAGTGAAGGGATCTAAAACCCTTGACCTGTTTTCTGTAGCTTCACCTTGATTATGAACTGTTGCAGGGATAACAGGAAGCATGCACTCCAGTGTAGGACTTTAAACCCCTGGCTTTTTTTCTGTAGGCTCAGTTTCATCACTAACTGTTGTAGTGATAATAAGAAGCATGTTCTCTGGTGAAGTGCTCTAACCCCCTTGGATTTTGTTTGTTTTCTGTTGGTTCACTTTGATCACTAACTGTTGCAGTGATAACAGAAAGCATGCACCCCACAGAAGGGCTCTAACCCCCTTGGCTTGTTTTCTGTAGGCTCACCTTGATCACTAACTGTTGTAGGGATATGAGGAACCATGCTCTCCAGTGTAGGACTTGGCTGGTTTTCTGAAGGTTCACCTTGATCACTAACTATTGCAGTGAGAACAGGAAGCATGCATTCCAGTGTAGGCTTGTTTTCTGTAGGTTCACTTTGATCACTAACTGCTGCAGTGATAACAGGAAGCATGCACCCAAGTGAAAGGCTCTAACCCCCTTGGTATGTTTTCTGTAGCTTCACCTTGATTATGAGCTACTGCAGGGATGACAGCAAGCATGCACCCCAGTGAAAGGTTCTAGTTCCCTTGGCTTGTTTTCTGTGGGTTAACCTTGATCATTAACTGTTGCAGTGAAAACAGCAAGTATGCACTAGAGTAAAGGGGTCTAACCCCCTTGGCTTGTTTTCTGTAGACTCACCTTGATCACCAACCATTGCAGTGATAACAAGAAGCATGCACTCCAGTGAAGGGCTCTAACCCCCTTGGCTTTTGGCTTGTTTTCTGTAGGTTCACTTTGATCACTAACTGTTGCAGTGATAACAGAAAGCATGCACTCCAGTGAAGGGGTCTAACCCCCTTGGCTTTTGGCTTGTTTTCTATAAGTTCACTTTGATCACCAACTGTTGCAGTGATAACAGGAAGCATGCACTCCAGTGAAGGGCCAAAACCCCTTTGGCTTTTGGCTCGTTTTCTGTAAGTTCACTTTGATCACTAACTGCTGCAATGATAACAGGAACCATGCACCACAGTGAAGGCTCTAACCCCCTTGGCATGTTTTCTGTAAGTTCATCTTCATCACTAACTGCTGCAGTGATAACAGGAAGCATGCACCCCACTGAAGGGCTCTTAACCCCTTGGCTTGTTTTCTGTAGGCTCACCTTGATCACTAACTGTTGCAGGCATATGAGGAAGCATGCTCTCCAGAGTAGGATTTGGCTGTTTTTCTGAGGGTTCACCTTGATCACTAAGTATTGCAGTGATAATAAGAACCATGTGCTTTAGTGAAGGCCTGTATTCTCTTATGATTTTTTTTTCTGTAGGTTCACCTCGATCATTAACTGCTGCAGTGATAACAGGAAGCATACACCCAAGTGAGAGGCTCTAAACCCCTTGGTATGCTTTCTGTAGGTTCATCATGGTCACAAATTGCTGCAGTGATAACAGGAAACATACACCCCTGTGAAGGGCTCTAACCCCCTTGCCATGTTATCTGTAGCTTCACCTTGATTATGAACTGTTGCAGGGATAACAGCAAGCATGCATCCCAGTGAAGGGCTCTAGTTCCCTTGGCTTGTTTTGTGTTGGTTAAGCTTGATCATTAACCGTTGCAGTGATAACAGCAAGTATGCACTAGAGTGAAGGGGTCTAACCCCCTTGGCTTGTTTTGTGTAGGCTCACCTTGATCACCAACTACTGCAGTGATAACAAGAAGCATGCAGCCCTGTGAAGGGCTTTAAACACCTTGTCTTGTTTTGTGTAAGTTCACTTTGATCACTTAACTGTTGCAGTAATAACAGGAAGCATGCACTCCACTTTAGGACTCTAAACCCCTTGGCTTGTTTTCTGTAGGTTCAACTTGATCACTACTTGCTGCAGTGATAACAGGAAACATGCACCACAGTGAAGGGTTCTAACACTCTTGCCTTGTTTTATGTAGGTTCAGCTTGACTACGAACTGTTGCAGTGATAACAGGAAGCATGCACTCCAGTGTAGGACTCTAAACTCCTTCACTTGTTTTTTGTAGATTAACCTTGATCACTAACCATTGTAGTGATAACAGGGAGCATGCACCCCAGTAAAAGGCTCTAAACCCCTTGGTTTGCTTTCTATAGGTTCACCTTGATCATTGACTGTTGCAGTGATAACAGGAAACATGCACTCTAGTGAAGGGTTCTAACCCCGTTGGCTTTTTTTGTGTGTTTGGTTTACCTTGACCAGTAACTGTTGCAGTGGTAACAGGAAGCATGCACTCCAGTATAGGACTCTAAACTCCTTCATTTTTTTCTATAGGTTCACCTTGATCATTGACTGTTGCAGTGATAACAGGAAGCATGAACTCCAATGAGAGGTTCTAAACCCCTTGACTTCTTTTCTGTAGATTCACCTTGATCACTTAATGTTGCAGTAATAACAGGAAGTATGCACTCCTGTCTGTGTAGGAGTTGGCTTGTTTTCTGTAGGTTTACCTTGCTTACTAACTGTTGCAGTGATAATAGGAACCATGCACTCCAGTGAAGGGCAGTAAACCCCTTGGCTTGTTTTCTGTAGGCACACCTTGATCACCAATTGTTGCAGTGATAACAGGAAGCATGCACTCCAGTGAAGGGCTCTAAACCACTTGGCTTCATTTCTGTAGGCTCAACTAGATCACTAATTCTTGCAGGGATAACATGAAGCATGCACTCAATTTTAGGATTCTAAACCCCTTGTCTTGTTTTCTGTAGATTCACCTTGATCATTAACTGTTCCAGTGATAATAGGAAGCATGAATTCCAGTGTAGGACTCTAAACCCCATTGGTTTTATGTAGGATCACCTTGATCACTAACTGTTACAGTGGTAACAGGAAGTATGGATTCCAGTGCATGACTTGGCTTATTTTCTGTAGGTTCCCCTTGATTACTAAGCGTTGCAGTGATAACAGAAAGCATGCACTACAGTAATTGGCTCTAACGCCTTGTCTTGTTTTCTGTAGGCTAAAATTGATCAACAACTGTTGCAGTGATAACAGGAAGCATGCACTTCAATGTATATTTTAAACCAGTTGACTTGTGTTCTATAGGTTCACCTTGATCACTAACTATTGCAGTGAGAACAGGAAGCATGCATTCCAGTGTAGGCTTGTTTTCTGTAGGTTCACCTTGATCACTAACTGCTGCAGTGATAACAGGAAGCATGCACCCAAGTGAAAGGCTCTAACCCCCTTGGTATGTTTTCTGTAGCTTCACCTTGATTATGAGCTACTGCAGGGATGATAGCAAGCATGCACCCCAGTGAAAGGTTTTAGTTCCCTTGGCTTGTTTTCTGTGGGTTAACCTTGATCATTAACTGTTGCAGTGAAAACAGCAAGTATGCACTAGAGTAAAGGGGTCTAACCCCCTTGGCTTGTTTTCTGTAGACTCACCTTGATCACCAACCATTGCAATGATAACAAGAAGCATGCACTCCAGTGAAGGGCTCTAGCCCCCTTGGCTATTGGCTTGTTAACTGTAGGTTCACTTTGATCACTAACTGTTGCAGTGATAACAGAAAGCATGCACTCCAGTGAAGGGGTCTAACCCCCTTGGCTTTTGGCTTGTTTTCTATAAGTTCACTTTGATCACCAACTGCTGCAGTGATAACAGGAAGCATGCACTCCAGTGAAGGACCAAAACCCCTTTGACTTTTGGCTCGTTTTCTGTAAGTTCACTTTGATCACTAACTGCTGCAATGATAACATGAACCATGCACCACAGTGAAGGCTCTAACCCCCTTGGCATGTTTTCTGTAAGTTCATCTTCATCACTAACTGTTGCAGTGATAACAGGAAGCATGCACCCCACTGAAGGGCTCTTAACCCCTTGGCTTGTTTTCTGTAGGCTCACCTTGATCACTAACTGTTGCAGGCATATGAGGAAGCATGCTCTCCAGCGTAGGACTTGGCTGCTTTTCTGAAGGTTCACCTTGATCACTAAGTGTTGCAGTGATAATAAGAACCATGTGCTCTAGTGAAGGCCTGTATTCTCTTTTGATTTTTTTTTCTGTAGGTTCACCTTGATCACTAACTGCTGCAGTGATAACAGGAAGCATACACCCAAGTGAGAGGCTCTAAACTCCTTGGTATGCTTTCTGTAGGTTCATCGTGGTCACAAATTGCTGCAGTGATAACAGGAAACATACACCCCTGTGAAGGGCTCTAACCCCCTTGCCATGTTTTCTGTAGCTTCACCTTGATTATGAACTGTTGCAGGGATAACAGCAAGCATGCATCCCAGTGAAGGGCTCTAGTTCCCTTGGCTTGTTTTGTGTTGGTTAAGCTTGATCATTAACCGTTGCAGTGATAACAGCAAGTATGCACTAGAGTGAAGGGGTCTAACCCCCTTGGCTTGTTTTGTGTAGGCTCACCTTGATCACCAACCACTGCAGTGATAACAAGAAGCATGCAGCCCTGTGAAGGGCTTTAAACACCTTGTCTTGTTTTGTGTAAGTTCACTTTGATCACTTAACTGTTGCAGTAATAACAGGAAGCATGCACTCCACTTTAGGACTCTAAACCCCTTGGCTTGTTTTCTTTAGGTTCACCTTGATCAGTAATTGTTGCAGTGATAACAGGAGGCATGCACCACAGTGAAGGGGTCTAGTCCACTTGGCTTGTTTTTTGTAGGTTCACCTTGATCACTTACTGCTGCAGTGAATAACAGGAAGCATGCACTCCACTTTAGGACTCTAAACCCCTTGGCTTGTTTTCTGTAGGTTCAACTTGATCACTAATTGCTGCAGTGATAACAGGAAACATGCACCACAGTGAAGGGTTCTAACACTCTTGCCTTGTTTTATGTAGGTTCAGCTTGACTACGAACTGTTACAGTGATAACAGGAAGCATGCACTCCAGTGTAGGACTCTAAACTCCTTCACTTGTTTTTTGTAGGTTAACCTTGATCACTAACCATTGTAGTGATAACAGGGAGCATGCACCCCAGTAAAAGGCTCTAAACCCCTTGGTTTGCTTTCTATAGGTTCACCTTGATCATTGACTGTTGCAGTGATAACAGGAAACATGCACTCTAGTGAAGGGTTCTAACCCCGTTGGCTTTTTTTGTGTGTTTGGTTTACCTTGACCATTAATTGTTGCAGTGATAACAGGAAGCATGCACCCCACTGAAGGGCTCTTAACCCCTTGGCTTGTTTTCTGTAGGCTCACCTTGATCACTAACTGTTGCAGGCATATGAGGAAGCATGCTCTCCAGAGTAGGACTTGGCTGTTTTTCTGAGGGTTCACCTTGATCACTAAGTATTGCAGTGATAATAAGAACCATGTGCTTTAGTGAAGGCCTGTATTCTCTTATGATTTTTTTTTTCTGTAGGTTCACCTTGATCATTAACTGCTGCAGTGATAACAGGAAGCATACACCCAAGTGAGAGGCTCTAAACCCCTTGGTATGCTTTCTGTAGGTTCATCATGGTCACAAATTGCTGCAGTGATAACAGGAAACATACACCCCTGTGAAGGGCTCTAACCCCCTTGCCATGTTATCTGTAGCTTCACCTTGATTATGAACTGTTGCAGGGATAACAGCAAGCATGCATCCCAGTGAAGGGCTCTAGTTCCCTTGGCTTGTTTTGTGTTGGTTAAGCTTGATCATTAACCGTTGCAGTGATAACAGCAAGTATGCACTAGAGTGAAGGGGTCTAACCCCCTTGGCTTGTTTTGTGTAGGCTCACCTTGATCACCAACTACTGCAGTGATAACAAGAAGCATGCAGCCCTGTGAAGGGCTTTAAACACCTTGTCTTGTTTTGTGTAAGTTCACTTTGATCACTTAACTGTTGCAGTAATAACAGGAAGCATGCACTCCACTTTAGGACTCTAAACCCCTTGGCTTGTTTTCTGTAGGTTCACCTTGATCAGTAATTGTTGCAGTGATAACAGGAGGCATGCACCACAGTGAAGGGGTCTAGTCCACTTGGCTTGTTTTTTGTAGGTTCACCTTGATCACTTACTGCTGCAGTGATAACAGGAAGCATGCACTCCACTTTAGGACTCTAAACCCCTTGGCTTGTTTTCTGTAGGTTCAACTTGATCACTACTTGCTGCAGTGATAACAGGAAACATGCACCACAGTGAAGGGTTCTAATACTCTTGCCTTGTTTTATGTAGGTTCAGCTTGACTACGAACTGTTGCAGTGATAACAGGAAGCATGCACTCCAGTGTAGGACTCTAAACTCCTTCACTTGTTTTTTGTAGATTAACCTTGATCACTAACCATTGTAGTGATAACAGGGAGCATGCACCCCAGTAAAAGGCTCTAAACCCCTTGGTTTGCTTTCTATAGGTTCACCTTGATCATTGACTGTTGCAGTGATAACAGGAAACATGCACTCTAGTGAAGGGTTCTAACCCCGTTGGCTTTTTTTGTGTGTTTGGTTTACCTTGACCATTAATTGTTGCAGTGGTAACAGGAAGCATGCACTCCAGTATAGGACTCTAAACTCCTTCATTTTTTTCTATAGGTTCACCTTGATCATTGACTGTTGCAGTGATAACAGGAAGCATGAACTCCAATGAGAGGTTCTAAACCCCTTGACTTCTTTTCTGTAGATTCACCTTGATCACTTAATGTTGCAGGAATAACAGGAAGTATGCACTCCTGTCTGTATAGGAGTTGGCTTGTTTTCTGTAGGTTTACCTTGCTTACTAACTGTTGCAGTGATAATAGGAAGCATGCACTCCAGTGAAGGGCAGTAAACCCCTTGGCTTGTTTTCTGTAGGCACACCTTGATCACCAATTGTTGCAGTGATAACAGGAAGCATGCACTCCAGTGAAGGGCTCTAAACCACTTGGCTTCATTTCTGTAGGCTCAACTAGATCACTAATTCTTGCAGGGATAACATGAAGCATGCACTCAATTTTAGGATTCTAAACCCCTTGTCTTGTTTTCTGTAGATTCACCATGATCATTAACTGTTCCAGTGATAATAGGAAGCATGAATTCCAGTGTAGGACTCTAAACCCCATTGGTTTTATGTAGGATCACCTTGATCACTAACTGTTACAGTGGTAACAGGAAGTATGGATTCCAGTGCATGACTTGGCTTATTTTCTGTAGGTTCCCCTTGATTACTAAGCGTTGCAGTGATAACAGAAAGCATGCACTACAGTAATTGGCTCTAATGCCTTGTCTTGTTTTCTGTAGGCTAAAATTGATCAACAACTGTTGCAGTGATAACAGGAAGCATGCACTTCAATGTATATTTTAAACCAATTGACTTGTGTTCTATAGGTTCACCTTGATCACTAACTATTGCAGTGAGAACAGGAAGCATGCATTCCAGTGTAGGCTTGTTTTCTGTAGGTTCACCTTGGTCACTAACTGCTGCAGTGATAACAGGAAGCATGCACCCAAGTGAAAGGCTCTAACCCCCTTGGTATGTTTTCTGTAGCTTCACCTTGATTATGAGCTACTGCAGGGATGATAGCAAGCATGCACCCCAGTGAAAGGTTTTAGTTCCCTTGGCTTGTTTTCTGTGGGTTAACCTTGATCATTAACTGTTGCAGTGAAAACAGCAAGTATGCACTAGAGTAAAGGGGTCTAACCCCCTTGGCTTGTTTTCTGTAGACTCACCTTGATCACCAACCATTGCAATGATAACAAGAAGCATGCACTCCAGTGAAGGGCTCTAGCCCCCTTGGCTATTGGCTTGTTAACTGTAGGTTCACTTTGATCACTAACTGTTGCAGTGATAACAGAAAGCATGCACTCCAGTGAAGGGGTCTAACCCCCTTGGCTTTTGGCTTGTTTTCTATAAGTTCACTTTGATCACCAACTGTTGCAGTGATAACAGGAAGCATGCACTCCAGTGAAGGACCAAAACCCCTTTGGCTTTTGGCTCATTTTCTGTAAGTTCACTTTGATCACTAACTGCTGCAATGATAACATGAACCATGCACCACAGTGAAGGCTCTAACCCCCTTGGCATGTTTTCTGTAAGTTCATCTTCATCACTAACTGTTGCAGTGATAACAGGAAGCATGCACCCCACTGAAGGGCTCTTAACCCCTTGGCTTGTTTTCTGTAGGCTCACCTTGATCACTAACTGTTGCAGGCATATGAGGAAGCATGCTCTCCAGTATAGGACTTGGCTGCTTTTATGAAGGTTCACCTTGATCACTAAGTGTTGCAGTGATAATAAGAACCATGTGCTCTAGTGAAGGCCTGTATTCTCTTTTGATTTTTTTTTCTGTAGGTTCACCTTGATCACTAACTGCTGCAGTGATAACAGGAAGCATACACCCAAGTGAGAGGCTCTAAACTCCTTGGTATGCTTTCTGTAGGTTCATCGTGGTCACAAATTGCTGCAGTGATAACAGGAAACATACACCCCTGTGAAGGGCTCTAACCCCCTTGCCATGTTTTCTGTAGCTTCACCTTGATTATGAACTGTTGCAGGGATAACAGCAAGCATGCATCCCAGTGAAGGGCTCTAGTTCCCTTGGCTTGTTTTGTGTTGGTTAAGCTTGATCATTAACCGTTGCAGTGATAACAGCAAGTATGCACTAGAGTGAAGGGGTCTAACCCCCTTGGCTTGTTTTGTGTAGGCTCACCTTGATCACCAACCACTGCAGTGATAACAAGAAGCATGCAGCCCTGTGAAGGGCTTTAAACACCTTGTCTTGTTTTGTGTAAGTTCACTTTGATCACTTAACTGTTGCAGTAATAACAGGAAGCATGCACTCCACTTTAGGACTCTAAATCCCTTGGCTTGTTTTCTGTAGGTTCACCTTGATCAGTAATTGTTGCAGTGATAACAGGAGGCATGCACCACAGTGAAGGGGTCTAGTCCACTTGGCTTGTTTTTTGTAGGTTCACCTTGATCACTTACTGCTGCAGTGAATAACAGGAAGCATGCACTCCACTTTAGGACTCTAAACCCCTTGGCTTGTTTTCTGTAGGTTCAACTTGATCACTAATTGCTGCAGTGATAACAGGAAACATGCACCACAGTGAAGGGTTCTAACACTCTTGCCTTGTTTTATGTAGGTTCAGCTTGACTACGAACTGTTACAGTGATAACAGGAAGCATGCACTCCAGTGTAGGACTCTAAACTCCTTCACTTGTTTTTTGTAGGTTAACCTTGATCACTAACCATTGTAGTGATAACAGGGAGCATGCACCCCAGTAAAAGGCTCTAAACCCCTTGGTTTGCTTTCTATAGGTTCACCTTGATCATTGACTGTTGCAGTGATAACAGGAAACATGCACTCTAGTGAAGGGTTCTAACCCCGTTGGCTTTTTTTGTGTGTTTGGTTTACCTTGACCATTAATTGCTGCAGTAGTAACAGGAAGCATGCACTCCAGTATAGGACTCTAAACTCCTTCATTTTTTTCTATAGGTTCACCTTGATCATTGACTGTTGCAGTGATAACAGGAAGCATGAACTCCAGTGAGAGGTTCTAAACTCCTTGACTTCTTTTCTGTAGATTCACCTTGATCACTTAATGTTGCAGTAATAACAGGAAGTATGCACTCCTGTCTGTGTAGGAGTTGGCTTGTTTTCTGCAGGTTTACCTTGCTTACTAACTGTTGCAGTGATAATAGGAAGCATGCACTCCAGTGAAGGGCAGTAAACCCCTTGGCTTGTTTTCTGTAGGTACACCTTGATCACCAATTGTTGCAGTGATAACAGGAAGCATGCACTCCAGTGAAGGGCTCTAAACCACTTGGCTTCTTTTCTGTAGGCTCAACTAGATCGCTAATTCTTGCAGGGATAACATGAAGCATGCACTCAACTTTAGGATTCTAAACCCCTTGTCTTGTTTTCTGTAGATTCACCTTGATCATTAACTGTTGCAGTGATAATAGGAAGCATGAATTCCAGTGTAGGACTCTAAACCCCATTTTTTTTATGTAGGATCACCTTGATCACTAACTGTTACAGTGGTAACAGGAAGTATGGATTCCAGTGCATGGCTTGGCTTATTTTCTGTAGGTTCCCCTTGATTACTAAGCGTTGCAGTGATAACAGAAATCATGCACTACAGTGATTGGCTCTAACGCCTTGTCTTGTTTGCTGTAGGCTAAAATTGATCAACAACTGTTGCAGTGATATCAGGAAGCATGCACTTCAGTGTATATTTTAAACCAATTGACTTGTGTTCTATAGGTTCACCTTGATCACTAACTGTTCCAGTGATAAAATGAAGCATGCATCCAAGTGAAAGGCCCTAAACCCCTTGCTTGTTTTCTGTAGGTTCACCTTGATCACTAACTGCTGCAGTGATAACAGGAAACCTACCACAGTGAAGGGCTCTAACACTCTTGCCTTATTTTCTGTAGGTTCCCCTTGATTACTAAGTGTTGCAGTGATAACAGGAAATGTACCACAGTGAAGGGCTCTAACACTCTTGCCTTATTTTCTGTAGGTTCCCCTTGATTACTAAGTGTTGCAGTGATAACAGAAAGCATGCACTACAGTGATTGGCTCTAACCCCTTGTCTTGTTTTCTGTAGGCTAAACTTGATCACCAACTGTTGCAGTGATAACAGGAAGCATGCACTTCAATGTATATTTTAAACCAATTGACTTGTGTTCTATAGGTTCACCTTGATCACTAACTGTTCCAGTGATAAAATGAAGCATGCATCCAAGTGAAAGGCCCTAAACCCCTTGCTTGTTTTCTGTAGGTTCACCTTGATCACTAACTGCTGCAGTGATAACAGGAAACATGTGCCACAGTGAAGGGCTCTAACACTCTTGCCTTATTTTCTGTAGGTTTACCTTGATTATGAACTGTTACAGTGATAACAGGAAGCATGCACTCCAGTGTATGTCTCTAAACTCCTTCACTTGTTTTTTTTGTAGGTTAACCTTGATCACTAACTATTGCAGTGATAAACCTGTATTGTTGTTTTATGAGTTTTTTAAGTAGTAAATTTATGTTTTAAGCAGCACTCAACTCTGAAGTCTTTTCCCATCAGTGTGACTGTTCTTGGTTTCTGAATTGATTTTGTTGTTGCAGTGATAACAGGAAGCAAGCATTCCAGTGAAGGGCTCTAACCCCCTTGGCCTGTTTTCTGTAGGTTCTTCTTGATCACTAACTGTTGCAGTGATAACAGAAAGCATGCACTCCAGTGAAGTGCTCTAACCCCCTTGTGTTTTGGCTTCTTTTCTGTAGGTTCACTTTGATTACTAACTGTTGCAGTGATAGCAGGAAGCATGCACCACAGTGAAGGCTCTAAACCCCTTGGTTTGTTTTGTGTAGGTTCATATTGATCACTAATTGCTGCAGTGATAAACGGAAGCATGCACCCTACTGAAAGGCTCTTAACCCCTTGGCTTGTTTTCTGTACGCTCACATAGATCACTAACTGTTGCAAAGATATGAGGAAGCATGCTCTCCAGTGTAGGACCTGACTGGTTTTCTGAAGGTTCACCTTGATTACTAAATGTTGCAGTCATAATAAGAAGCATGTACTCTAGTGAAGGGCCCTAAACCCCTTGTATTGTTGTTTGTAGGCTAACCTTGATCATAAATTGTTGCAGTGATAACAGGCAGCATGCACTCCAGTATAGGACTCTAAACCCCTTGACTTGTAACCTCTTGGTTCATCTTGATCACTAACTTTTGCAGTGATAACAGGAAGCATGCACCCCACTGAAGGGCTCTAAACCCCTTGGCTTGTTTTCTGTAGGTTCATCTTGATCACTAACTGTTGTAGTGATAACAGGAAGCATGGCCACCAGTGAAGGGCTCTAAACCCTTTGGCTTGTTTTCTGTAAATTCACCCTGATCAGTAACTGTTGCAGTGATAAAAGGAAGCATGCTCTCTAATGTAGGACTCTAAACCCCTTGGCTTGCTTTTGGTAGGTGCACCTTGATCACTAACTGTTTCAAGAATATCAGGAAGCATGCTCTTCAGTGCAGTACTTGGCTTGTTTTCTGTAGGATCACCTAGATCACTAACTATTGCCGTGATAACAAGAGGCATCCACTCCAGTGTAGGCTTGTTTTCTGTAAGTTCACCTTGATTACTAAGTGTTGCAGTGATAATAAGAAGCATATGCTCTAGTGAAGGCCTCTAAACTCCTTTGATTTTTTTTCTGTAGGTTCACCTTAATCACTGACTGCTGCAGTGATAACAGGAAGCATGCACCTAAGGGAAAGGCTCTAAAACCCTTGGCTTGTTTTCTGTAGGTTCATCTCGATCACTAACTGCTGCAGTGATAACAGGAAACATACGTCCCAGTGAGGGTGTCTAACCTCCTTGCCTTGTTTCCTGTAAGTTCACCTTGATTATGAACTGTTGCAGGGATAACAGGAAGCATGCACCCCAGTGAAGAGCTCTAGTTCCCTTGGCTTGTTTCCTGTAGGTTAACCTTGATCATTAACCATTGCAGTGATAACAGCAAGCATGCCCTGCAATGAAAGGGTCTAATCCCCTTGGCTTGTTTTCTGTAGGCTCACCTTGATCACCAATGGTTGTACTGATAACAAAAAGCATGCAGCCATATAAAGAGCTTTAAACACCTTTGCTTGTTCTCTGTAGGGTCTCTTTGATCACTAGCTGTTGTAAGCATAACAGGAAGCATGCACCACAGTGAAGGGCTCTAGTCCTCTTGACTTGTTTTTTGTAGGTTCACCTAAATCACTTACTGCTGCAGTGATAACAGGAAGCATGCACTCCATTTTAGGACTCTGAATCCGTTGACTTGTTTTCTGTAGGTTCATCTTGATCGCTAACAGCCACAGTGATAACAGGAAATGTGCACCACAGTGAAGGGTTCTAACACTCTTGCCTTGTTTTCTGTAAGTTTACCTTGATTACGAACTGTTGCAGTGATAACAGGAAGCATGCACTACAGTGTAGGACTCTAAACCTCTGGCTTGTTTTCTGTAGGCTCACCGTGATCAGTAACTCTTGCAGGGATAACAGGAAGCATGTTCTCCAGCATAGGACTTGCCTTGTTTTCTGCAGGTGCACCTTGATTACTAACTGTTGCAGTGATAATAAGAAGCATGCGCTCTAGTGAAGGGCCCTAAACCCCTTGTCTTGTTTTTTGTAGGCTAATTTTGATCAGCAATTGTTGCAGTGATAATAGGAAACATGGACTCCAGTGTAGAACTGTACCCCTTGACTTGTTATCTCTAGGTTCATCTTGATCATTAACTGTTGCAGTGAGAACAGGAAGCATACACTCCAGTAAAGTACTCTAACCCCCTTGGCTTGTTTTCTGTAGGTTCACTTTGATCACTAACTGTTGCAGTGAGAACAGGAAGCATATACTCCAATGAAGGACTCTAAACCCCATGGCTTGTTTTCTGTAGATTCACCATGATCATTAAGTGCTGTAGTGATAAGAAGAAGCATGCACCCCAGTGAAGGGTTTTCAACCCCTTGGCTTGTCTTCTGTAAATTCACCTTGATCACTAACTGTTGCACTGATAAAAGGAAGCATGCACTCTAGTGTAGGACTCTAAACTCCCTGGCTTGTTTTCTGTAGGCTTACATTGATCACTAACTGTTGCAGTGATTACAGAAAGCATGCTCTCTAGTGTAGGACATGGCTGGTTTTCTGTAGGTTCACCTTGATTACTAAGTGCTGCAGTCATAAGAAGCATGCACTCTAGTGAAGGGCTCTAAACTCCTTGGTTTGTTTTCTGTAGGCTAACCTTGATCACTAACAGTTGCAGTGAGAATAGGAAGCATGCACTCCAGTGTAGGACTCAAAACACCTTGGCTTTTTTTTTGTAGATTCACCTTGATCAATAACTGTTGCCATCATAACAGGAAGCATGCACCCCAGTGAAAGGGGTCTATACCCTTGGCTTGTTTTGTGTAGGTTCACCTTGATCACTAACTGTTGCAGTGATAACAGGAAACATGTACTCTAATGAAGGGCTCTATCCTCCTTGGCCTGTTTTCTGTAAGTTTTCGTTGAACATTAACTGTTGCAGTGATGAGAAGCATGCAGCCCTGTGAAGGTCTGTAAACAACTTGGCTCATTTTCTTTAGCTTCCCCTTGATTACCAACCATTGCAGTGATAACAGGAAGCATGCATCCCAGTGAAGAGCTGTAAACCCCTTAGCTGGTTTTCTGTAAATTCACCTTGATCACTAACTGTTGCAGTGATAACAGGAAGCATACCCTCCAGTGTAGGACTCTAAACCCCGACTTGTTTTCAGAAAGGCTCACCTTGATCACTAACTGTTGCAGTGATAACATGAAGTATGCGCTCCTGTGTAGGACTTGGCTTTTTCTGTAGCCTCACCATGATTACCAACTGTTGCAGTGATAAGAGGAAGCATGCACTCCAGTGAAGGGCACTAAACCACTTGGATTATTTTCTGTAGGCTCACCTTGATTGCTAACTCTTGCAGGGGTAACAGGATGACTGCACTTCACTTTAGGACTCTAAACCCTTGTCTTGTTTGCTGTAGGTTCACCTTGATCACTAACAGTTGCAGTGATAATAGGAAGCATGCATTCTAGTGTAGGACTCTAAACCCCCATGGCTTGTTTTCTTTAGGCTCACCTTGATCACTAACTGTTGCAGTGGTAACA
This sequence comes from Protopterus annectens, assembly GCF_019279795.1. NCBI lineage: Eukaryota > Metazoa > Chordata > Ceratodontiformes > Protopteridae > Protopterus > Protopterus annectens. The sequence continues at coordinate 382,014,458 of NC_056747.1, read as the reverse complement.
GGAAGTATGGACTCCGGTGTAGGACTTGGCTTGGTTTCTGTAGGTTCCCCTTGTTTCATAAGTGTTGCAGTGATAACAGGAAGCATGCACTACATTGATTGGGTCTAACCCTGTTGGCTTGTTTTCTATAGGATAAGCTTGATCACCAACTGTTGCAGTGATAACAGGAAGCATGCACTCCAGTGTAGGACTTTAAACCCATTTGCTTGTGTTCTGTAGCTTCACCTTGATTACTAACTGTTCCAGTGATTAAATGAAGCATGCATCCAAGTGAAAGACTCTAAACCCCTTGGCTTATTTTCTGTAGGTTCACCTTGATCACTAACTGCTGCAGTGATAACAGGAAACTTGCACTGCAGTGAAGGGCATTAACACTCTTGCCTTGTTTTCCGTAGGTTCACCTTGATTACAAACTGTTGCAGTGAGAACAAGAAGCATGCATTCCAGTTCTAGCTTGTTTTCTGTAGGTTCACCTTGCTCACTAATTGCTGCAGTGATAACAGGAAACATGCACCCCAGTAAAGGGCTCTAACCCCCTTGTCCTGTTTTCTGTAGGTTCACCTTGATTATGAACTGTTGCAATGATAACAGGAAGCATGCACTCCAGTGTAGGACTCTAAAGTCCTTCACTTGTTTTCTGTAGGTTAACCTTGATCACTAACCGTTGCAGTAATAACAGCAGACATGCACTCCAGTGAAGTGCTGTAAATCCCTTGGTTTGTTTTCTGTAGGTTCACTTTGATCACTAACTATTGCAGTGATAACTGGAAGCATGCACTCCAGTGAAGGGCTTTAACCCCCTTGGCTTCTTTTCTGTAGGCTCACCTTGATCACTAACTGTTGCAGGGATAACAGGAAGTATGCACTCCACTTTAGGACTCTAAATCCTGTGGCTTGTTTTCTGTGTGTACACCTTGATAACTAACTGTTGCAGTGATAAAAGACAGCATGCCCACCAGTGAAGGGCTTTAAACCCCTTGGCTTGTTTTCTATAATTTCACCTTGATCAATAACTGTTGCAATGATAAAAAGAAACCTGCACTCTAGTGTAGGACTGTAACCCCCTTGGCTTGCTTTTGGTAGGCTAACCTTGATAACTAACTGTTGCATGGATATCAGGAAGCACGCTCTCCAGTGTAGGACTTGGCTTCTTTCCTGTAGGTTCACCTTGATTACTAACTGTTGCAGTGATAATAAGAAGCATGCACTCTAGGGAAGGGGTCTTAATCACTTGTCTTGTTTTCTGTAGGCTAACCTTGATCAGCAACTGTTGCATTGTGAACAGGAAGCATGCACTGCAGTGTAGGACTCTAAACCCCTTGGCTTATTTTCTGTTGATTCACCTTGATCACTAACTGTTGCCATGATAACGGGAAGGTTGCACCCTATTGAAGGTCTGTAAGCTCCTTCACTTGTTTTCTGTAAGTTCACCTTGATCATTAACTGTTGCAGTGATAACAGGAAGCATGCACCCCAGTGAAGCGATCTAAACCCCTTGGCTTTTTTTCTGCAGGTTCACCATGATCACTAGCTGGTTCAACCCTCTATAGTTCTGCATTAGAATGAATAATTTATATGTAATTTTCCCCTTTTTCGTTGTGTGAGACCCAAAGGGTGATGCATGTCATCTCTGTAGACAGTTGTTTTTTTGTCTTCTCTAGGCTTGTGGTCTGTGAGTTCAGAAGTAATGTGAAGAGTGGGGCTCCAACGAAAGAACTCTGTGAACCCTTCTTTTCATTGGATGTAGGCAGAATTGTGAATTGAAGACCATATCCTTATGGTAGTCAGTGAACCAGTTTAGATCTATAGACTTAAGACTGTAAACTGCTAGCTCAGAAATAAGCTTCTCATGATGCACAGAACTGACTGAATGACTTTGGAAGGTTTAAGAAGACACCACCAGTCAACTGTCTGTTAAACATGTCTCACAAAATGGTATTTCTGTGGGGATGACACTAGTTATGTGAGTGCTACAGGTTCATAAGTGTTTACTAGGCTAATGACCACAAGGTCCTTTTTAAGCCTAGCCATGCATCCCACATTTCTAACAAGTTCTTGTACCCATGATTAGCATAAACAGGGGATTGGAAGATTAAATCTTTACATGCAGAAGCCTGGGAAATGAACCATTTACAGACTGCCTGTGTCCATTAGAGATGTATGTGCCAAACCAGGCATATGTTTTTCTGTTCCTCTTTCAATTGTAACCAAGAAAAAAAAAGGCAGGAACTCAAACGTTCGAAGACTTTATTTAACTGGCAGAATGTAAAAGCAAAGCTTTTGAGTTATACCAACTCTTTCTCAATGCAGATATAAAACACATTCACTTCAGCCAACATTTATACCTGATAAAACCAGATAGTTAATCACATAATTGGTTCAATTAATTAATATAAAACAGCCCCAAAACAACAAATAATAAAAAACTAACAACAATAAAGAAATATACAGAAATATATAAAACAGCAGTACAGCAACATACTATATAGTTTCTCTCTTCAACTTTAAAACAGGTTTAACAGTATTCCTTATGTTTAAACCTGGGGACTTATCTACTCTAAAATAATTTATCCAATTATACTCTGCAGCCTCAGTTCTTAACACAAGATCTCCCTCTCCTAACCATTTCTTAACCTTCTGTACTACTCTAAACTTAAAAGTATGCTCATCACCACATTCTGTAACATGTCTACTTAAGGCATTTGTTTGAATCCTCCTTCTTATTTCAGAAAGATGGGAAACTATTCTTTCTTTTAACTTTTGATTTGTTTTCCCTATATAGAAACTGTTACATGCAACACATTTGGCAATATACACTAAATTATCAGTATTGTACATAGCAAAAGAGCTAAATTCAAACATTTTTCCAGTAATTGGGTATATAGGTGTATAAATGAAGTATCAGTATTTATATTCTTACAAAATGTACAATTCAGACAAGGAACAGTAGCTTTAGTATTAATTTTACTAGTAATTGTGCTGTTATTAATATCCTTATAACACAACTTCTGCTTCAAATTCTTTCCTTAAAAATAAAAGAAGGGCCTTCTCCTATTATTTGTTTCAATTCGGAGTTAGAGGTTAATATAGACCAATTATTAGTAATTATAGATCTAACTACATTGGTATGTCTATTATACCTAGTGATATATCTAATCACATTACCTGAGTCTCTCTGTCTCACCACCACTTTATCAGAGAAATATGGCTTACCTGTAGTCTCGTGTTCAAGCTTAATATTATCAACATTACATTGTATTAGGGTATCAGGATATCCCCTGGACTGAAATTCACTAGACATGTTCCCTAACTCCGCCAAGCATTAAGCCTATTTGCTCTAACAAACTGACTCTTGACAACACTATTAAACACATACTTAGGATGCATGCTAGTAAAATGCAAAAATTTGGTTGTATGCAGATTTTTCTTGTGTATAGTAGTATTGATGGGTCTATATTATAACAGCGAATGCTTAAAATACCGAACGCTGTATAATCGACCCCTAAAAACCGAAATGGCAAAATGCCAGACACACAGAACAGAATTTTATTTTCCCAGGGAAAAAAATCGCTGTTCCATACAAAAAAAAAAAAAAAAAAACCCACAAAATAAAGTGGGGGCTTCACCCCCCACCCCCACTTAAACATACCAACTCCAAGATCACACCACAGTGGAGGAAATGACAAAGTCCCGAAAACTGCTCAGTGATTTTTTTCCCCTGGGAAAAAAAATCACTGTTCCTTGTGTTCGGGATTTTGCGGTTTCGATTTAAAATGGTTGATAAAACAGCATTCGCTGTTTTAAGAGTTCGCTGATATAACAGGGAACCGTATCGACCAGCAGTCCATTTTTCATTAACATAACATCAAGAAATTCAATTTCAGTATCACAAAATAAAGTGGGGGCTTCACCCCCACCCCTCCCCCACTTAAACATACCAACTCCGAGATCACACCACAGTGGAGGAAATGGCAAAGTTCCGAAAACTGCTCAATGGTTTTTTCCCCTGGGAAAAAAATCACTGTTCCGTGTGTTTGGGATTTTGCGGTTTCGATTTAAAATTGTTGATAAAACAGCATTCGCTGTTTTAAGAGTTCGCTGACATAATAGGGAACCATATCGATCAACTGTCCATTTTTCATTAACATAACATCAAGAAATTCAATTTCAGTATCAGAAAACTTTAGATAGAAAGCTAGAAAGTCAACAGTGGTTTGCAAATAATCAACATAAGTTCTCAATTCTTGTGCATTACCTGACCAAACAATAAAAGTGTCGTCAACAAAATGTTTATAATACATTTGTGGCTCTTTAAAAGTCCCTAGTTCATAGTTTAGATACACAAAATATCTTTCCCACTTGGCAAGAACAAGATTGGCATATGTATTTGCCACAGGGGTTCCCATAGCCACCCCTAATTGTTGGTGATATAATTTCTCATCAAATAAAAATACATTATTCTCTAACACCATATCAAGCACTATGCAAATTGTGCTAATTTCTGAGGTGGAAAAAGAGCTGTATTTCGTTAAAAATTCTCTTACATATGGTGGTGGTGCTACGGTAGCGTTGTCGCCTCATAGTAAGACGTTGTCCTGTTCGATTCTCAACTAAAGCGTTTTCTGTGTGGAGACATGCGTGAATGGGCATACCTTCATTGAAGGTTGTGCGTCAGGGCTGGCAATTCGGCACATAAAAATCTACTGCCAATCATTAGCGGACCAGAGTTCTGCTGTGGCGACCCCTAACCGGGAAAAGCCGAAAGACACAACAACTGTATACCCCTATCATTCAGTATAACAGTAAATAAGGACTTAATATCCAAGGTCACAAACATCCAAGCACTACTAATATCCTTATATTTAGTAAACCATTCATACAGGGTTAGCAAAAAATCATTGGAATCCTTTATATAGCTCTGACTATACTTTAGTAACTGATGTAATTGGTTCTCCAGATATTTTGATATCGCTGCTATAATCCATTGACTGCCAGATACAATAAGCTTCATTGGTGGAACCTGTTTATTTTTATGTATCTTAGGAAGTCCATATATAATGGGCATCACTGGGTTGGATACATATAAATAGTTATAGATATCCGGCGTTATAGAACTGTCCATAAGCATGTCATATAAAAATGATTTCACCTTATGTATAATCTCATTCATTTGTCCATATGAGATAGGCTTAAATGTAGCACTGTCAGACAGCAAAATATGCATCCATTCAAAGTATTGATCTCTATCCATCATTACTATCTTACCACCCTTATCAGCTTGTTTTATTATAATACTGTTATTTTTACATAAACTTGCCAATGCTTGATTTTCACCTTGGGATAAATTATAGAAACAATCAGGTTTACTATTAAAATATCTGTCATATATTTGATCCTCACATAGCTCATAAAATGCTTTCACTAGGGGTGTACTATTGGGAACACATACACTTGTTCTTGCCAAGGGAAGACTGTCATTACTAGTTGTCTTATATAACAGTTTCAGTTCAATATTACTCACAAATGTAATTCTGTTAACGAATAATTAATTGTTCCTTGCATAGATGGAATGAATGTCAAATCTTTATCTAACAGTTTCAGTTCATCAGTATTCAGCACATGCTTAGATATATTTAATACATTCGAACCAACAGTATCTACCGACCATTGGTTTTGCTCCTTGTAACAAGTCCTGTTCTCAAAGCTTGATTCCCTACCTGAGATCCCATCTGTGTTCGAGTGGTTAATGTAGTCTGTTCTGATTGATAATCCCTTCCTCGGCTGTTACTCCTCTCTCGTTGTAACTTCTGAACTTGTATAGGGAGTGTCAATTGAATTCTTTTTGGTAATAAAAAAAACACCTTTCATTTCCATTCTCAAAGGAAGTTTGTTGAATATCAGTCAGAATCTATAAACTACTTCCATTACTATTGGAAGAATGAGCATTTTGGAAGATAGGAATAGTTCCTTCTGTAGAGCTGAAGCCGTCTAGGTCACGCACGGCTTCAGTGCATCTTGTGGGCATACTATCATTGTCAGGAAGTGATGAAATGGATGGAGCTGTTGGTTTAAATGCTGACATCAGTTGTTTAGAACTCCTTGGTCAATGAAAAATATGCTGTTGTTGAAAGTCACGAATGCCTCAATTTATATTACGTTTTTTTATATCAATAAGCTTTTCCTCATACACTTTGATCTTTTTCAACATTCTATTAAATTCAGTGGACACGGAATTCTGATGAGTGTATTAATTTATCCTCAGAAGCCTCTATGCCTGCAGACAGCTCGGCTTCTAGTTTTTCAAAATAATTATTCATTAGATGCATATAGTCAGTGCCTACCTTTAAATTCAATTCCTGCTATTGTTTTAGCAGCTGTGGATGGCTATTGCCATAGGCAGGCATGGGGAACGATACCCAATGCTAAATAAGCATGGAAACGTAAGCGTTGCCATTGGAATCTATTAAATTGCAGCACTTTTGACTCCAAACCCTGCATATACTGTAGGATCTGGGACATCTGATCGAATGATCAAATGTCCGAATCCATAACCACCGAACACACTTTAACGAAAGCGCTTTTATCAAAAAAGCACTTTCGTTAAAACATGTTACTAAAAAAAAACAAAAACACTGCTTTAACATTTTGCATAGGGGCTTCACCCCCCCTGCACCCCCCATGTGGGGGTCTGTGCTCCCCACCCCCCTACTTTAATATTCTCCCTTCAAGACTGCACTACAGTGGGGAAAAGGGAATTTTCCCTTATCCACACCATAGTACAGCCTCGGCAACAGGCATACTTACGCAAAAGTGCTTCTTCTGTGAAAAGCACTTTTATGTAAGTATGCCCGGCCGTTTGGGTTTCGGACTTTTGATCATTCGATCAACAGTCCTAGACCCATACCATAACAGTTCATTACATTCTTTACTAGGTACAGACTTCAGTCTATAATTAACATCATTATCAGAAAAGGCACTTAATAAAGGATTCTCATTTACCAAAAGAAGGTTCTGAATGGAAGTAGCTCCAATAACATTAGCCATAAATCCAGAGGAGGGATTGGCTGTAGATCCAAATGCTGGTTAAAAACGAATGTGGTACCAGGAATAATAATACACAAATCCAAAAAAATCCATAGGTACCAATTATGAGTCCCAAATCCAAACACAAATGTAACCAAGAAGCAAAAAGGCAGGAACTCAAACATTCAAAGACTTTATTCAAGTGGCAGAATATAAAAGCAAAGCTTTCAAGTTACACCAACTCTTTCTCAATGCAGATATAAAACACATTCACTCCAGCCAACATTATACCTGATAACACCAGCTAGTTAATCACATAATTGACCAAGTTGCACTTGAATTGGGTTAGGGAGGAACTCTGCTTCACATGGATGGGGAGCCTGTTTCATAGATGCAGTAGTCTCTGGGATACATACCTGTCTCTCCAGCAGGTATTATCTTATTATAGATTATAGATTCGTACTAAGCTAACTGCCCTTGTGAGCCATTTTAAGCCTAGCCAATTATCCCTTGTGAGACTCAAACCCTGCACCTTGTGCTTGCAAGGCAAACACCTTAACCATTAGGCCACCCTCCCAACCCTCTTTATATCACAGGCAAGGTTTAAGTCTTTAGAACTGGTATTTCTAGTGTTATTTGTTTTACAGATAGAAAGGAGGTCCATCAGGGGGGGATCTGACAATGCCTTTTTTGCCAGACATAGATCTCCCCTCAACAACCTGTAGGAGACAGAATACAAGGATAGGGCCTTGAGGCAGTCTGCAGAGGACATGTTATTTACATCCTGTATTCTTTTAGTGAAGAACCTCTGTGGATGTTTCAGTTTTTGGATGTGCCTGGTTAGGTACATATCAAAGGGGGCCTTGTGCTCATTGATAGGTCTTATGAATGCCGAATACAGTGTAACAGTGACTTCTTTGGACCTAGGTACCATACCTTTGTTTACAAGTTGCACAACATAGAATGTTTTTCTCACTACTGTAGACATATGATAGTCAAAGGCTAGATTACTGTCTATGTGTGTCCCCAATTTCTGACTACTGGGTGAACTCTTATGGTTGTGTTATGTTCTTTCCTGAATCTGTGCTACTGATCACTGGCTATACTAAAAAGATTCACTATGATTTTTCACTAGAGTCATGTTTTTTCCAGTCCTTTAACAAATGGAGAATGATGCCTTAGAGTCCCAAGGCTGGAATGCTAGTTTAATAAACCAAGGATCATGAGCTGACATCACATTTTTGAAGACCCTACTTGCTAAATATTTATCTAACAGAGCTTAGTGTTATAAACAGTGTTTTTCATAGTATGTATGCAGATGGTATCAAACTGGGAAAACAACTAGTTCAGATTGATTTACATCTTTTCAAAGTGCAGTAGATGATTTGAGCAAGTAGGGCTGGCAAAATAACACTGTGATTATAGGTTAGTTCATAGGTAAGTACCAGGCTAGCTACCCTTGTGGACCATTTTAAGGGTAGCCAATTTCCCTTAGTGAGAATCAACGTGTGCACCTCTTGTCTGAGACATAAAGACTTCAACCATTATGCCAATCCAAAACCATCCACACATATCCAACAACTGGAACGTCCACAGAGATTCCTCACTGAAAGTAAATCTAAATACATGAGTTTGTGTAAGCATATAGCAGACAATCATTATTTCATGGAAAGCAGGAATCTGAAATAGTTTTGCTGTTTAAAAAATCTTGGAGTACTTATTAATGAAGACCTTACTTTTGTTGTTCACATAAATGACTTGTAGATCTAAAATAATAGGTTGTATGAACATATTTATTATGTTTATAACTAATAAGATGCTAGTTCCATTATATATTAATTTAGTAAAAACTAAGTTAGAGTACTGATGTCCTGTGCAGTAATCCAGGATAAAAGTTTTAAGAAAATTGCTGGAAAAAGTATTATGTAAGACAACTAAATAATTAATAATATTAATATTTTATCATATTACAAAAGGATGAATGTTTTTTTTCCTTCAAAAATGTTTTATTTTCAATTAAAATAACATTTACATAATATTTTTAAATATCATTTTAAACTATGTACAATATTTACAATAGCCTGACTTTCAATTATATAGACTGTATGTTATTAAATATAGAATTAACAGATCAGTTATCAGAGATACAATATTGATTATTGCAGAGTGTCCAACAAAGATATAACTTTCTTCCAAGGATTATTTACCAATGGCCTGGAATAGATTTGTAGTTCTTTGATTTTTATTTCCATCGATGCAGTTGTCTTCAGTAAAGTGTAGAATTCTTCCAAGGTTGGGGGTGTATTTGAATTCCAACTTCTGGTTACGCATTTCCTAGATATAGCAAGTATTGTCCATAACAAATACATATTTGTCTTATTCAGGTAGGGACCTTCATTTACATTTAGTATAATCAATGCTTTAAAAATTATGTTCCCCGTTGTACAGAGCCCAATTAAGGCAGTCCCACAAGCGTTGATGCAAATAGTAAATAGTGTCAAGCAGACTCTTCAGTCCAAAAAGTAACAAGCACCAAGTTTATTAACAAAAAGCAGTGGTTCCATTTTAAGCGCTTTCATTTCCAAAAACACGGAAACTTCATCAGTTGCTTAAAATGGAACCACTGCTTTTTGTTGCTTAAAATGGAACCACTGCTTTTTGTTGCTTAAAATGGAACCACTGCTTTTTGTTAATAAACTTGGTGCTTGTTACTTTTTGGGCTGAAGAGTCTGCTTGACACTATTTACTATTTGCATCAACGCTTGTGGGACTGCCTTAATCGGGCTCTGTACAATGGGGAACATAGTGTTTTACAAGTTTGGTTTTTCTCCGTTTTCCATTGTGTGTTTTTTATAATCAATGCTTTAGTTAAGGTAAACGATTCATTAAATAAAGCTTGTAAAAAATGATTGATTCCATTCCAATATGATTTAATTTTATTACATTCATAAAAATATGAATCCAGTCTGCTTTATTTGACTTTTCACACCTCCAGCAAAAAAACATTTGTAGTAGTACTGATCTTTTTAATTCTATCTGGTGTTAAAAATGCTCTATGTAAGTATTTCCAGTTAAATATTTTCCAGTACTGTGTGTTAGAGGTGTAATTAACTGATAGTAAGATGTTAGTTTTAATTTCTTCTGTTAACTGCAATGACTGACCTTTTGTTAAGAACTACCAGTATGATGGTTTGGGAATTTTTTTATATGTTATTAACTCTTTATACAGATTTGAAATGGAATTTTTCTTTTCACAACTATTATATATAAATTCATACAGGAAACGTATTAGATTTGGAATATCTTTAAATGAGGAATTATTAATTTATCTGCATAAATTTTGAGTGTACATTAGCATGCGTTGTAAGGTTAACCAGTCCTGTGTTGGAATGTTATAAGCAGTTTTTATCATATGTATATCTAAAACATTTAATTTATTTACACATTGCAACCAGCATAATAATCCATTTTGTTCCCAAGAGGTTATTGTTTCCCTATATATTTTGTGAGGAAAGTTCTTAGTGATGGTAAAAGGTCAAACCATAGTTTTAGATCTATGTTTGCACTGATGTTTGTCTTTCGGCTTTTCCCGGTTAGGGGTCGCCACAGCTGAACTCAGGTCCACTAATGATTGGCAGTAGAGTTTCACAAACGCCAAGGTGCCAGCTCGACATCCAACCTTCAACGAAGGCATGCCCATTTATGCATGCTTTCAAACGCCACCCAACTGGAGGGAGGACATGCAGACTCCACACAGAAGGCACTCCCCGCACTCCAGCCGAGAAACGAACAGGAGAACCTTTTGCTGTGAGGCAACAACACTACCGCTGCACCACCGCAGCATGTATCTATGTTTGCACTGATACGTTTCCTAAAAGAATTGATGTAATGATTAATCAGTGTTGTTTTAGAAGGTTTTGTTATATTATATTGTATACTTATGCAGAGTATGTACCAGGGTTTGTTTGATTTGTCTACTATTAAAATTTTTTTAACAGATTAAATTCATTTGTTAATATAGCTGTTGTTAATTCTTTCCAGTTGGCAAAATCATTTGGGTTTATCCAGTCTGTTGTAGTTTTAAGCACAGATGCTTTTATATATGTTTATTTCTGGGAAGTTCAATCCTCCTTGTTTCCAGGGTCTAATGTGATGAGTTAGAGCTACTCTATTCTTTTTGGGATACCATAAAAATTTTATTAAACATGAGTTTATTTCTTTAAGAATGCATCTTTCAGGAATTAACTGTATTGCTAATGCTACATATAGTATTTTTGGCAATAAGACCATTTTTATTAATTGCCATCTGTCTTCAAAAGTTAGTATAATTTTGCTCCACTTTTCTATATATATTTTTATTGTTTCAATAATGTTTTTATAATTTATTAATATTGCTTCATTTAAAATTTTGCATAACGCTATTCATAAATAATGTAGCATAAGTTCTTGTTTTCCTATGATGGATTTATCGGTAACTTGTAGTTCTTTTTTCTCATTTAAAAATAGAAATTTTGATCTATTAAAGTGTAGACTTGAAATCTTATAAAATGTCTCCATTACTTCTTCTAGCTCTCCTAATGACTCTCTGGAGATTGATAGGGTTAATACAATATCATCAGCAAAAAGCATTATTTTAGATATGTACTGGTCATAGACTTCTATTCCTTTTATTCTTGGATTATTGCGTATTATTTCTGCAAGTATTTCTATATCTAAAGCAAATAAAATAGGAGAAAGGGGGCATCCTTGTTTAGTAGCTTTCATTATATGGATAGATTCTGAGTTGAAAGGACCTAATTTAATGTAGGCTAAGTTATTAATATATATGTTTTTTAGTAATAAGATGAAGGGAGGAGGAAATTCAAATAACGCTAAAGTTTTAAATAGATATTTCCAGTTGAGGGAATTGAAGGCTTTTTCTATGTCTAATCCGATTACAAGTGTTTCTCTATCATCTTTAGTCACATAATCTATGAGTAAGTATCCTTTTAATATTATCATGTGTGTGCCTGTTATATAAAAATCCAGTTTGATCATTATTAATTGTCTTTGAAAGTGCAATTTTCATTCTGTTAGCTAGGATTGACATGAATATTTTGTAATCATTATTCAGTAATGATATAGGTCTGTATGAGGTGCAAAGGTCTGATGGTTTATTATCGTTTAGAATTGGTGTTATGAGAGAATATTTCCATGAGGGTGGTATTTTTATTTCTGACTGGACTTCTAGCAAAGTTTTATGAAAAAGGGAGATTACTGTTGAAGGGAAGATTTTGTAAATTTCCGTAATTATACCATCTATCCCTGGAGCTTTGTTACATTTACTTTCTTTTATCTTGTCAACAATTTTTTTGTAGGATATAGGTTCTTGTAGGTCTAGTTTTAAGTTTCTGGAATTTTTTTTATATTGATAAGGTTTATATCTAAGTTTATTTGGCTGGTATATAAATCTTCTTTTTTGAAGTGTTCCATATAATTGAACCGAAATGCTTCAAGGATGTCTCCTATATCTGATACTTTTTCCCCTTTTTTTCATAATATATACTACTAATGTTATTTGCTTTAGATTGTATTTTAATTCTCGTAGATAAGTTATGTAGATATCTGGGGGAGGTAGCTAATGAGTTTATTTTTAATTTTTCCAAGGCTAGACAAGTTTTGTCTGTTAGAATTCCATTATATTTTTTATTTAATTCCTTTATTTCATTTTTGACTTCTGGACAATTCTGATTTTTTTTTAGATTTTGCTGTCAAGAGTCTAGTTTAGTCTAATGATTCAGATTCCCACTCTCTAACTTTGTTTTTGTACCAGCTAAGGGTCTTACCAAATAAATATGCTTTTAATGAGTCCCAAACCATGATTCTACTGATTTCTGTTGTATTATTAATTACAAGAAATAATTGTAGTTCTGACAACATCCAGGGTTTGAATTCTTTAATTTTTGTGATATATGATGGAATTCTAGTTGAGAAGATTAAAGGTTTAAACTCTATTTGGAGCTTCATTATCAGAGAGTCAGGATCTGAGAAGGAGTATGGAGCTATTGAGAAGTTGAGGATTTTTGTTTGTAAATCTTGAGCTACGAATAATTTGTCTATTCTGGTTTGTGTTCCAAATCTATGGTCTTTAGGGAAAATAATACGGATTTATCAGCTTTTACTTTAAAAGTGTCTATTAAATGAAATGAATCAATCCATCTTTTTAAGGATTTTGAAATAGTTGCTATGCGAAAAGACATCTTGGTGGTTTCAGAATATTCTAAGGTAAAATTAAAGTCTCCTCCCTGTATAAGATTTCCTTTATAATTGTTGGAAGTAAAATCTAGGTGTTTTTTAACCATTCCTGCTGCAATTCCTGGGAACCAATATAGATTAGCTAAGGTCCATATTCTGTTATTAAATTTAATTATAACAAATGCTAGTAGACCTTCTTTGTCTTCATATTTATAAATAACTTTTGGAGTGATTATGTTTTTCTTCCAGAGAATTGATACTCCTTTTGTCTTTGTTCTATAGGAGGATTGAGCTAAATCTTAGGGTTCCAAATAAAGCTATCATTAGTCTTAAAATACGTTTCATGGAGAAATACTACTTGTGCCTTATTTAGATTTAAATATTTTAGTAAGTTTGATTTTTTATTTGCATTATATTGGCCATTAGTATTTAATGATAAGAATGTTAAATCCATTTCAAGTTATTGTTAGAAGAAACATTTTGCGTCTTTTTATTTTGATTATAGTAGTTATACCATATTCTCTGATAACATTGAATGTTATTTTTATGTGTGTAAACTTGGGAGTGTAATTTAATGTTCTTCTTTAAATACAAGTAGGGTAAAATTCTGGGCAGGCTTTAAAAACGTACTTCTATAAAACATTAATTCTAAAGTATCAAATACAAGTAAATATGAATTTCCCATTAAACATGGAATGAAAGTCATTCCTAATCCAACAGATAAAGATAAATCTATTGGATTATCACTCATACCTTTAACCAACAATATCAACTGAGCTCCATATGTTAAATTATTATATGGAGAATTTTCTTAAAAGAGATATGAAATTCTATATTCTATTATTATTCTATAGTATTTTATATATCAGGATGGTATGTTAGTAGTGTAAACAATTATTATGTTGACTTAGAAAATATCCAATATTTACTTACCCTTAAGAGATCCCAAAACATGTCAGATATGTCATTTCGGATAAATTAAATGCAACAGAGGAGCATACACCAAATAAGCCAACAACAAATAGATTATTACTAAAATAATTTGACTAAAAGGACTCTGTAGGAGACAATGAGTGATTACCAATGAAATATGAATTTACAGGTGTACTGTCTTCATTTACTTTCCCACTCTTCAGCTCACCAACTTCAATTTACACTTATGAAAAGACATGGCTTATCAGTGGTATCCTGACTCTGAGTAGAGGTGCCTTACATTCTAGTGTGCAGTGCTTTTACATATTTATAGATTTACAAAGCAGAGTCTAAGAATGAACTATGATCACCCTGACAATCCCCACCCTGCATAGGGCACCTCCTGCTTCCATAATGGGTAATCACATCAGGTCTAGAATGAATGTGTAGGTACCCATATGGTAATCAAGACTCACCTTAGCTAAGTATTAATCAAATAGTGTTTAGAGAATCTTAGAGAGTTCTTGAGGCAGTTAGAATACTCTTAAGCCTCTCTTCCCTTGACCAAAAACAGAGATTTCCCTTCCCTTTCTTTCCTTTGTTTTAAATCAGTACTAATAAAAGAAATTCAGCAGACATAGGTAAACAGAAATAACATTCAGTAGTCTGTCTTGTACATGACTCGCTATCCATTAAACAAGTCAGTGACTAACACCACTTTAGTAAACATTATAAAGACAAATTAGAAATCATTTCCTAGCTCTCTAAATTTTCTGATAAAGCAAAAAATTAACAATAAGCTATTTTAACTAAAAGTGTAAAGCATTTCAATTTTCCCTTGCATGTATACATTTCTTCTTATATTGTAGTGTCAATAGCTGTCTTTGAAATCTATGCAATACTTCACTTCTTCAAATCATTCCTTTTTCAATTCAGGTTTTGTTTTGTCAAAACGGCAACAATATTTCAAGGGCACAATTAATATTTAGACTGATGTTTCAAATAAATAACTTGTAAGTTGCCAATTGAGTTAGTTTAGAATGTATGGTTAGTGCAAATATAGCATGTTGCAAAAATAATATGTATTTTCTGTGTGCTCTAGAGACTGTCATATGCAAGTGACATATATAATGTAGCATATATAGAGCAGAAAGCTTATGGATTCAGGTTGTTAAAGTAAGTTATGCTTATTAATCAGGCAGTTCCATTTAAGTTCACATGTAATTTGGGGACATTTCAGTTGAGTTTCCAGGAATTTGTAGTCCAATGTGAGTAACTTATAAAGTATTTGCAAGTTGTTCTATTAAGTTATCTAATTTACCCTTCCTTAGATTGTAATTCAATTTAATAGCTAAACAACATTACTTTTTACTTATTTGTTATCTGTGAGGCTAAATATACTTCGCAGATTCACAAACTCCATAGAAACTGCCGCAGTTGTTTTCTGTTGCCATGACAATGCAAATATAGCGGTTCCTAATCAGAGTGTTAAAAAAAAAAACCTGAAATAGTTCACGAGGCTGATAGAATGTAAAGAAAGCTTCACTTCTGACAAGCAACAGTACATTTTTCCCTCCTTTTATATATTATGTTAATATTATAGGAAATAATTCAACTGACAGTATGTATATAAACTAAACATTTCAGAGTTAATCACTAACATGCCCCATAACCTATTAAGCATAACAGTGTCCACCATTAATCTAATAACTATTGTAATAACAGTATCAGTCTTTTGCTTCTTCTTTTTGACGTCTGTCCAGACATTTGTTTCTTTTGTTCTCTTGAGAGAAGGTGACATCCAGTCCATATCTTCTGGTAAAGTAATCACATTATTCGTTTTAATAAATGAAGAGGCTTCCTCTAAGTCAATAAAAGTCCTCATCTCATTGGCATACAGTATTCTTATCTTAGCTGGATATGCAAGTTGTGCCTTGATGTTATATTGTTTCAGAAATGTTATCACTGACCACACTTTTTTCCTTTGTTCCATTATTCTGGATGAATAGTCATTATCAAATCTCATCAGGCTTTGTTTATATTTTAGAGGTGCCTTCCTCCAAGCAGATCTTAAAATCAGTTCCTTGTCCATGTATGAAAGAAATTTGATAATTATTCACCTAGGAGGAGAGTTTGAGTTAGTGGCAGGTTTCCCAAGAGCTCTGTGTGCCCTTTCAATGCCAAAGGAAAGTCCTTCTTTTAAATTTAAAAAGTCAGGGATCCAGCTTGATACAAAGGAAATAATATCCTCACCTTCTGTGCTTCAGGTAATCCGAAAATCCTGATGTTATTTCTCCTCTCCCTATTTTCCAAGTCATCTACTTTATTAACCAAACAAGTGTTTTGTTTAAGAAGCAGTTGTTTCTTTGTTTCCTCTTCCTTAAGTCTGCTTTCTAAGTCATTTAGAGAAACCTCTATTCCTGTTATCCTTGTCTGGTGTTGTAGCATTCCCTTGAGGGTGTCAGCCTGTTTCTGACTGCTTGTTTTAAGATGTTCTAGGTTCTTTTTAAAATCCATCTTCAAAGACAACTCCTGCAGGGTAGATGTCATCTGTTGTAATTCCTTCTTTAAGGCAGCATCCTGGTGATAATTCCTTGAGTTGCTCATTTTAACAAGTGAATATATCTCCAAGCTTTTTGACAGGAAATTATTTGTAAAACTTAACCAAAGTTTCTAATTATGTAAATTAGTCCATTATAAGATATTATACTTTGAAGAAAAAAAAAAGAATATTTTTTCCTGTCTTATTTAACTAGTTACATGGAGCTTTAAAATACTGCTACTTTCAGTTAGCCATTCAGGCTCCACCCTCAAGATGAGTTTTTTGAATGTATCTTATTACAAAAGGAAGGATGTTCTGAATTTACTGTCTTTCTCTAATGGAAGGCTAAAGGATGTTCTAATTCTGAACTACACGCCTTTTATCAACATCTTAATTTTTGAATGTTTGGGTCTTAAATCTAAAAAAAGACCCATGGAAATTACAGAACCTTAAGAAACTTTAGAGAATACCAAAGTGGCTTTGTGAGAGGGTAGTTGATTCACGGAATGAACTTCCTACTGGCATTAAGGATTGTGATAGCACTGAAGCCTATAATGTTTAACTATGGGCTTTTTTAGACTAATGTCTTCTTGCAAGTTCACAATAATGCTAATGAGTCATATAGAACTAACTGACTCATCATAATCGCTAGGTCTGTTTTGTTTGGTGGCAGATGGTTGGTTGCCTTTGTCCAGATTTCTGGATAGGTGCCAGTATAAAAAGAAGAGTTATATTATGTCTAACAGTGCAATAAAGCTGTTGCATGCAGTTAAAAATATGGGAGACATGCTCTCTGATCCTGTTTGACAATAATTTGGAATTGCTCGCAAGCACTTAATACTGTACGTTTTCTAACAGAATTTGCCCTCCAACAGTAATACTCTAAAAAAGATCACATTTTTCAATGTTGTGTCTGCAAAAAAGTGTTTTATAATCTGTCTTCTGTTAGTAACCTTGGCAACTCATTACATCTGAGTGACGCCTCCAGGTGCATCTGCAGTTTAACTCCTACTGATGCATGTAGGCATCAAATATTGCTTGTTCATATTTGCAAATAATTCTAAAACCATGCTATGTACAAGGTTTTAAAAGATTTCATCTTAAAGCTTACACAATGGCAAACTCACCTGCATTAATATTTGACCTCTGTCTAGTGCAAGTAAATAGATGCTAACTGTTATTTTTATGGTATTAATTTATATAGATATAATTTTCACATTTTTCTAAATATCTCAACAACCAAGTAACACATAACTACTTAGCCTCATGTGAAATCTCTCAGCTAGATGAATAAAATGCTGCTGATAGTAGGTGTGTAACTTGAGCAGTTGCTGAGATATTGTAAGTTGTTTACAAAATATTACTGTGACTTATAAAATTCAGTTTATGACCTAGAACCTAAAGAATACTACCACTATAAAAATAGTTTGTGCTGAAGAGTTTGACATTTATACTGCTTTCATAACCCCTATGATTCCAGAGATATGAACATTTGTTTGAAATGTGAGGACAATAGGACATACTTTGATTCTGTCAAAAGGCTTAGGCTCCACCCATTGGAAGTTACAGGGCAGACTTAGACTTCCCGAGCTCCATTGGAGTGAATGAGTTAAGAGTGTTAGCATGGATTCATCCTAGTATACCCGTTACCTATACAGAAACATGTTTAAGCAGTCTGTAAAAACACAAAAAAATGTATGTCAGTATTTAAAAGAAGAAATGTTAGCTTTTAACAACTTGCAACAGCATTATTTGACATTGCAAATGTTGGTTTTATACATTAGAGTCTTCATGCTTATAGACTGTATTAAGCATGGTACTTTTGCAATAATACTAACAATGTTAACTTCAACAATCAAGTTCTATTTAGTATCTTGCAATCAAACTAATATCCAGCCACAAACCTATCATTTTCTGACCAGTAGAGCATTTGTTACAATGAATGAATGAGGAAGTGACGAGGACTGTGAGTACGGATGAATAAATAAATGGGTATGCATTTATGAATGGGAGTACACTGACAAATCTGTCTGATTATGTGAGCGTGTGCTACTATTATGAAAAAATGTTATGAATGAAATGTTACAAATTATGAGAGTAAGAATGAATGCACAGCCTGCGTTATTTGTGTGTGTGTGTGTGTGTGTGTGTGTGTGTGTGTGTGTGTGTGTGTGTGTGTGTGTGTGTGTGTGTGTGTGTGTGTGTGTGTGCGTGTTTATGGGGTGACAGAGAAGCACAACAGGTATTTAATCATTTTTACATCTCTACAGCTGCAGTTTATTTTGGAGGTAAGGGGTTCAACAATCCAGCCCTTAATAGTAGCAATGTAAATAAATGCTTGCTTAATCAACTATAGTGTGCCTGAATATAAAAGCCACTCTCTAATTCAAGTTACGGGAGTAGAAGAAACATTTCTATGCTGTGGGTTCGATTAGAAGATAGGAAACTCTATGAGTCATTGAATGATAACTCCCTGCAAAGTGAAACTTATCAAAACTTCAACTTCTGGGATGTTTTTACACACATACGTGCACACACACGTGTGTGTTTTGTCTGTGTGTGTGTGTGTGTGTGTGTGTGTGTGTGTGTGTGTGTGTGTGTATATCCCAACTACACCAGTAGGTGCACCACCAGGCAGGTGCAGGGAAATAAATATAAAAGTCATAAATAAATCCAGCACTTACAATATTAACCATTTTCGTAATATAAACAGGCCACAAAAGATGGTATCCACAGTAATTACAGAAGAAGTGAGGCTCAGATAATCCCAAATAGTGGCTTTTATTCCATAACAAATTTAGCAGGCTGTAACAAATGCTGCAGGCCTGATAATCTGGCTGTAACAAACTCTGCAATAGTCCAATAATGTAACAAGCTCAGCAAGCCTAGCAGTCTGGCAGTAACAAACTCTACAATCCACAGTGGTGGTTTGGCTAGCAAACTCTGCAAAACAGTTATTCTCATTGGCATCATCAGTACAAAAGCTGGGTTAATGCAAACACACGACTTAAGTATACTAACATTTAAAGGTACAGTCTACCAAAAAACATGACTTAATTCAATACAGATTTTAATCCACAAATAAATAACAAGTAAAGATCAAATAAAAAGTAAATAATAAACAACCAACATATTCACCAATATTCATTTAGCCCAAGTTTGAATATAGCCCCTAGGTTAACTGTCCACATGTTCTCTTTTTTATCAAGAATCTTACATTTAGAAGAAAGCAACAGCTGTGACCCCGTAACCAAATCTGTCCCCACAAAAACATAATGTGAAGTACTGTGTTCACCCCTATGTTTGTAAAGAGCACTCCTGGGACGTTGACACTGAATATCACTTAGATGAAGAGCACTCCGTTGTTTGAAGGGTTTGGATGCTTGCCCCACATAGAAGGCACACACTATGTGTGAAGTAAAGAAGTAAAAGATGGTAGGAGTGACAGGTTTGCTCCCCTTTTAGGAAAACAGGTGAATTTGAGCAATAGGAGCAATAGTGAAGGGAAGGAAGGTAGCAACGTTAATCAGAATGAATTTAAGGGAGTATTTGTTACTAATTTCAGTGGAGATTCTGGGGTTATAAAAAATAGTATAAGCACAGAATGGAATAGATTTGCTAAACTTTCAGACTTGGAAGGTATTTTTAAGGCCCCTCTTAAATTTGTATTTAGAAAAGGGTGCAGCATCAAAGGCATTAGTGGACAAAAGAAGACTGCAATAGGTATGGAAAACAGGAAAAGGTGGGCACCTTTAAGTGTGGAGCCTGCACCCAATGTCCCTATATTAAAAATAAGGAGATTATATTAAATGTAGAGGTACTCACATTAGGGGCAAGAGGTATAATAATTGTAATAGTACTGGAGCAATATATATTGCCCTATGTGATGAATGTGAGGCATTTTATATAGGGAAGACTCATTGTGGGTTAAAAAGGAGAATATATGAACATACTTATGTTGTTAGGTGTAAGGATGAGAAAAATGCCTTATACAAACATACTCTTAGTTGTAGATTATCTAGGTTTACATTTTTTGTACCAGAAGAAATACCCATAGACCCTAGAGGTGGGCCACAGGAAACAAAGCTCGAATACAAAGAAGTATATTAGCAACTCATTGTGGAAGCTAATACAGCACCTGGCTTGAATGAAAATGTTCCCTTAGCACCTCCAGTTTTAAAGTTGAGGGCAGCTAGGTTGTAATGAGCCCATCCCCTGTAAAGGTCATATATTTTTGTATACTTCAGTGTTTTAACAATATAAATTAATGTAAAAAACTTTTGTTATGATTTTAGATACTAGATGGTGCTTTGGGGTTATGGATCAGTGTGGGCTAGCTGCCTTGGTGAGCCATTCTGAGACTGGCTGGTTGCTTCCTGTGGTAATTGAACCCTGCACTTGTTTTTTGTAGGGTGAACATCTTGACCATTAGGCTAATCTCTCTCTTTACATCATTTTTTAAGTGCATTTAACACTTCATATTGTTTTAAAAAGCTTTTAACAATGTTTTTACATATTTAACATATTTATTTTTTTTTGTCTTTTACATTTCAGATTGGTCTACAAAGCTTTTTAACAATGTATTTATCTATTTAATATATTTAACATTTTTTATAAGTTTTTTTTAATTCACTAACAGGTACTCTTAGTGGTTTTAGGTAATATGTTTGTATGAGTTCAGTTTGTTTTAATTCAGTAATTAACAGTAATTAATGGAATTTGCATTAACTGATCAAATATCATGGGGAAAAGTATTTAAACTGTGTTTGTAGGTTTAAGCACTCATCTGATGAAGTCTTGTTGGGATGAAAACCTAGTGAATCAGTTAAGCGTTTATGTGTTTTTAAGTTTATGAATAAAAGTGACAATTCTGGTTTTGGTTTGCCTGGTTCTTCACAAGTGCCTTTAGTCATCTCTTGGTTACTACACTTTGTGTAGGTTGGCACTGCTCTGTCTTCAGTTTACTTTTTGGAAGTATAAGTAAAATGTTGCATACATATGTCCTATATACACAGTTTTCTTTATTATAAATCACGGTTTGAATTCTCAGCAAGCATATAACCTGTGTCATAAGTAAAATGCAAGAACACATTGTAAAAATTGGTACAGTCACTAGAAAGCATAAGGAAAATAAGCAACAGCTATCTAATTTGCTGTTTAAAATGTATGCAGTGCTATAAACATATTATTCTCTGACATCTCCAGAGGAGTACAAAACACAATAAGCAGAGGTCAAATTGGCTTCTTGTGTTGGGAGAAGAAATGCCTAAAAGAGACAGCTGAGGTTACCAAGTCTGATTGCTGCTACACACACACACACACACACACACACACACACACACACACACACACACACACACACACACACACACACACACTACTACAAATTGTTAAATGCTCATATTATTAAATACTGTACTCAAAGGACATATAATCATCCTGAGTATGTCTTAGCAAATTCTCTAAATTACACATAGACCAGCACAGCGATATGAATCTAGACTGTCTACAACACATGTGTTCATCAATAGATTTGACATGCAAATGTGAAACTGCCCTAAGCACTGCATTACAGCATTCATTCTGCTATAACAATGTACAGTATTATGGGTCAGTAAAATACAACATGAGGTGAGTGCATTAATTCAGTAGCATTGAGGCATGCTTGTGAAAGGAATGTTTTGCTTTGTTTTTCATTTTGCCAAGAGAAACATTGATGTTGTTTCACCCCAAGTTACTTTAAAATGCTGTGTTGGTTCCCTATACCATGAACAGCAGTGCAAGCATGTTTCAGCTCACTTTGCATAAAATCAGTTTCAGTTGTTTGTTAATGCTTCTGAAAGTGTTTGTAAAAGCAAAAGAGTTGACAGTTTTTATCAAAAGCTAAATGCTTTATGTTGTTTCCTCATTTCATTTCTACTTAGAATCACATACAATCACACTGGTGTGTTAGCACTTCTGGCAGAGCTCATGAAAGGGACATAATTTTTTATCAAGAGGAAAATTCTGTATGTTTCCCCATGATCATTTTAACATGCTGTTATGTTGTTTTTCTATGATCATAAACTACAAAGCAGGAAAGTTTCAGCCTGAGTAAAACTGGTTTCAGTAGTTTGACAGTGCTTCTGATAACACTTATTAAAGTCTCTTCTGGCAGCACTTGTAAAAAAACATGTATTTTTTTTCTTTTAGTCTGTGGTGGTGGTGGTGCTGCGGTAGCATTGTCGCCTCACAGTAAGACGTTGTCCTGTTCGATTCTCAGCTAGACTGTCTTCTGTGTGGAAACATGTGTGAATGGGCGTACCTTTGTTGAAGGTTGTGCATCAGGGCCGGCAACTCGGCATGTAAAAATCTACTGCCAATCATTAGCGGACCGAAGTTCCGCTGTGGCGACCCCTAACCGGGAAAAGCCGAAAGACACAACAACAACAGTCTTCAGCAAAATGCCATATACTGTGTGTTGCTCTCTTACAGTCTTAAACTGTAAAGCAAAACTGTTTTGGCTTGATTCCAGCAAAATCAATTTCAGTTGTTTACTAGTCACTCTGAGAGGGATAGTTAAACCAATGTAGTTGACCTTTTTAACAAAAGCAAAATGCTGCATTGGACAGAATACATTGCAGAGTCCAAAGCAACCATAGAGTGGTGTGTCTGTGGTATTGACCACATTTAGGCAAGAACTGAAAAAAAAACATGCAGTGGTGCTTGGTGTACTTTGGCAAGCAGGAATACCGCATACCGCATGGGTTCAAAGACAAGGCTCAAACGTGGCAAGGAATAAATAGGAGATACGAACCTCCAACACAACTAACCATCACTTCTCACAACCTACACAAGCCAATGTGTAGTATTATATAATGTACACAGCTAACTCGGGCAAGTTAAACTCAGTCATGCAGTTAAATTACTGTTGACATGCCCCAAACTACTGTCTGGTTTTATTTGCGTTGCTTATGGTCCTATCTAGTAACATCATGGCATGGAACAACAATGCTTAACCTAGTGATGTTGGTCCTCTGCAGACAAAAACAGAAAAGACCATGGAGTACACTGTGTCTGTGTTCACCTACATTCATCTTAGGTAGCCAATATTCTAATGGATAGCTAAAAAGCTGAAATCTAGGACAAAGGCAGATAGAATACTGGGCTGAGGAAAACTTTAGGAAATTAGTGCGTCATGACGTGTGCTTGGAAGGAAGGAAATAACCTCTAACATCTCAACTGACAGGTTAAAATTCACAATATAAAATAACACAAGAAGAGTTGTATGTGTTAAGATATATATTTCAGCTTTACTGTTGCCAGAGCTAGGTACAAATGTTTGATTTAGAATATGGTCACAGAAAAATACTACATACGAGTTTGTTTCTTTTTAATGTCTCATCAGTACTGCTTCCATCTGCCTAAACTGTCTACAAATGTCCATGACAATCTGTTTTGGTGGGCAGGAGCTTAAATGGACATTTCCTTATCTAAGCAAGAGACTAACAAGATATGAACCATATAATACAATTAACAGGCAAACTAGGCATGTTTGTGAGTGCTTGTCAAGCACTTAATTCGTTCAGTTTATTTTTAAGATGACTTTCAGTGTGGTTGCTCCTAACTTTATTTTAAACCAATGATTTTTGTGTTGGTTCTCAATATGACTGTGCATACCTTCCATTTTTCTTTTGGCTGGGGCTGAACCCAATTCTTTAAAAATACAGTCGACAAATATGAATGAAAATGCTACTTGTTTTGTTGCATGTGATAATTTTATAAAGGTGAATAAAGTCCCAAGCTATTCAAATGGTTCATCTTCTAGATATTTGCATTTTCTCAAAAGGGAAACTGTCATGTGTTCAGATGCATTGTGGTTCACATTTTCAAAGCTGTATTACTACAAAATAAAATATCTGAATACATTTGTAGATGGTGTCTCAACCTCCAGATGTTTTATGTTGCTCAAAAGGGAAAAAATTGGAAATTAAGAAAAAAATAAATAAATTCTGGTTCGCAATCTGTAGTGCAACACTGAAAAATGCAATGTCTGAGTACCTATGCAGGCTTGTCTATTACTCTTGTAACATGTAAAGTTTTTTATTCTCCAAAGCATGGCATTTCTTTGTATACAGCATTAACAATAGACATAATGATGCAAGTTGGTATACTTTTTTACCACATTATAACCATCATGCCCAAAGTCACTTTTATTGCAAATCATTAACTGAAATTATTTCTAACAAGTGTGATATGCTTATTAATGGTGCCATGAAGATCAGAGCTCATTATAAGTGATAAGATTGTTTTGATCTTTATCCCCAAATCGTTTCCATTGAAAACATTGACAATTAGTCAAGGGACATTTTACATAGCATTCATCACTAAGGAGCACCAAACTATATCTGCAGCAGATGAAACTGCAGGTGTAGGGAAATTTGTGGCAGACCGCATTATGCAGCAGTGGTGTGCATACATAGTGTTCATTCTGTGGAGCAATGCATTGCTTGTATATACACAAATCAACATAAAATCAAATGAAGGAATGTGATTATATTTTATGAATAAATAGACATAACTATGAAGTAGGGAGTTAGAGAAGGAGAGCCACTTAAGGCATCATGAAACTTATAACTATTCTTCCTGCAGCACAAAGCCATCCAGGAGATCTTAACCTCTGGTCATAACATAGGAGTAATGTAATGTCATTATCTGTGTAGTTAAAATAATAAAACCATTCAGTGTTATTTTCAAAACAAATGCAGATAGCAACGTTTGTGTAGCCCATGGAAATAACTTAATCTGTTATGCAGAAGGAATGACAGACTCATGGAATGATGGACCCTCCAGCAAACACATTCTTTATTTAGGAGAAAAATACATATTTCAAAGACTCTGGTCTATGTTATACTGGCTTCATCTGCAAATGACCCTTCCAGGACTTCTGACATAAGTGTAGGCCTTGGCTACACCAAAAATCCATCGCTTCTACTCAGTTTTCATAGCCAAAGCTCATTAAAAAGTCTATACTTTAGTAATATAATGTTATAGAAATAACATGTTCATCATTTAATACGAAAGTACTAGGCAGTTAGGTTTAGGTCCTTTAACTCGGTATCTGAGGAGCCATTTGTTTTATAAAGGAATAGGAGGTTTGTGCCTTTCATGACTCAAAGGGCTAAGTAAAATAATTAGTATGCCTGCAGGAAGTTATCTGTGACATGAATACTGGCAAGTATTTCATGCGACATGCCTGTGTGTGTGTGTGTGTGTGTGTGTGTGTGTGTGTGTGTGTGTGTGTGTGTGTGTGTGTGTGTGTGTGCATGTTTATGCAGCCCAGGAATGTGTCCTGCATTTCACAGAAAATAAACACATAGAAATTAATTTGAGGAAGTGCTTTGAGGTTTTTCTGATGTCAGTGATAAAGGATTTTGCATCCCTTATTAATTTGGTGCAATGCTGAAGGGGCATTTGGGTGGAAACAGAATAAAATACTGATGGTTTTGAGGAGTAATTGGAGGGTGATGGAAGGGGCATTTGGGTGGAAACAATAAGTAATTAGAGGGTGATGACTGTGCTGGGTGATGATGCTACCCTAGTTAGGGTAGCAGTCTCCCCATCACTTTGCCTGGGATGCAGAGAAGTTATTGTATCAGGAAATTAGAGGTGTTTTAAAGAAATCAGTGAAAAAAATAAATAAAGAACAGAAAGTGTGTCAGATATCATCATTTATTAAAAAAGCAACTGTGTTCTGTCTATATTGTTACAGGTTATTGCCAGTATTTTAAGAAATCTGTCCTGGAGGGCTGACATTAACAGCAAGAAGATATTACGGGAAGTTGGAAGTGTGTCAGCATTAATGCAGAGTGCTCTAAGTGCCACAAAGGTAAGAAATTCTATTTCTTAATATTTCTATCAACTCTGCTGAAACCTCACATTGTTATTAGATAAAAAGAATTAGTAAAAATGAAAAGGGTGCCCTGGACCAGTAAAAATGAAAAGGGTGCCCTGCTTCTTGTTTTTTGGTCATTAGATAAAAAGAATTACCCAGTTAAAATGAATAATACTGTAGCATGGTTAGTTGCCTCGCCCTGGTATAGTGAGGAACTAGCTTCCCTCAGTACATTTTACTGAAATAATATTTTGTGAAATAGGATTTGGAATTACAAGAGTCAGATCTGTACCACTGTCATCAGGGAAGTTGTTTTTCATGCTGCAGTGGTTTAATTGCTGAATAGCAATATCAATGAAAGCAGGAAAATCAGTCATAAAAGCAAAGTCTCATAATGAAGAAAGGACAGCCAGTTCAGTGAGGAAGAGAGAGGAGCATACAGTTACAGAGACATAAGAAAGCAAACAGAAGTAAAATTGAACTCAAAAACATCCAGGTATTTGGCAACATATACTGAAGAGTGGTATACTGAAAGTCATAATACTGAACACAAAATCCTGAAATGGAAAAATGTTGAAACTTTACAAAGTTGAACTCAAAATGCCTACTAATAGCATACATGTGCTGCATATTACACTGCGCAGGTACACAATCAATCAACAAAGAATATCACTTCCCTGTTCATGAAACTCAGAAGCAAGTGCTAAGTCCAGCTCTCTACTCATGTAGGGGGAGTAGGTATTTTGAGTTGAACCTTTTAACACCTCTTCATTTTGACATTTCAACATTATACTTTCAACATATTTTTCAGCGAGTTGACATGGACCCAAAAAATCCTTATGCATCGGTGAGAGAAAATTATTATACTCAATGGAATTAACCAAGAGAATGGAAATGATTCCAGAATTTTTGCAGAGGAAATGGTCACGAAGGAATTTCAAAATGTAAGGGTAGAGAAAGCAATGGGGCCTAACAGGATTCACATTGCAATTCCTAGAGAACCGAGGGTGGAAACAATTGTTATATGAGGTGCTCACAATAAGTTTAAGATGACATCCTGGTAACAAGACACATAATAAGGAATTTATTTCAGTACTGAACTTAAAGCATATCTCGTTTTCTCTTCGTTTTTTTTAGCCTCCCCTTTCACTGTATCTGCAGCCATTTTTTTTACACCACCTCTTTTAATGTATCTGCAGCCACCTGATCTGGATGTTTTTCCTACTAATCACAGTTCCTACTCAGTGTCAAAGGAAAGGAAAGAGGAGACTGTAATCTGGAGGCCAAATCTGACTGTTGCCACAGAATTATGTAACACCTGGAAAAGGAGCATGGCAAATGGAAGTCATCCTGTTGGCAAAATGTCATCTCAATGTTACAAAGTTATGATGAGTATTTTACTGAACACTGCATCTTACTTTTACACATGCTTTCAGTAAGACCCATAGCAAGAGCAGAGTTCAAAGCAGTGCTCCAAACAGAACAGCTGGCTACAGGTTCAGGCCCAGTCAGGAAAGCCCTAGATAAGGACACCCAGACCTAGAAATGGCATCTAATCTGTAATGCATGGCAAAGCTGACATCACTGTTCAGATTTAATCCATGGAGGCATTCTTAGGGAATATGGCAGGCGTAATCTTTGTTGCATGAGCCTTCTGAGCCATTCCTTGGGGAATTTCATCTTTTGTTATAGCATAAGAAATTACATTTTACTAATCCCATGAGAAGTTTTTCTTTTGTTTTTTTTTTTCTTAAAAAAATCACCTTTATTGAATTATCATTTGTGACATAGGCAAACTGATATTTATATAAAAGTAAACAAACTGTATTAATAAGTTCACATTTACAAATATACAAATATTATACATCACATATATTGTTCTATGCAATATAATCACACCAACATTACATAAATTATTCAGTTCCTGCCTTCTCTTAAACTTCACTCCTCCTCTAAAACATTTTCTGCATGTATTGTTCCCACAATTTCTATTTTTTTTCTATGTAATTTATTCCTACCCTTTTCTAAAGATCCCACTTCCTGTGCTTTTGTCTCTGTTACAATATTCACTACTTCAAGCATGTAGGTTTAGAATTTAATTTCCATTTTCTAGTAATTGATTTTTTGGCAGCCACCAGAATTAAATTTAACAAAGCCTTACTATGTCTAGGCAATTCATATCCTGTATCTCAGATCAAAAAAATAATTTCCTTAGTTACACTCATTTGTTCACCCAGTATCCCTGACAGAGTACTGTACAGGGAATTTTTAAAGTCTGTCAACTCTTTACACACACACACACACACACACACTTATACATACATATATATATATATATATATATATATATATATATATATATATATATATATATATATGTATATATACACACACACACACACACACACACACACACACACACATACACACTCACTCATTCACTCACTCCCAGATATTTATTTCTTCCCACATTACACCTTTAACATTTGCCATCCACTTGAGGGAACATTTTTTTTGAGTCTGCATGGGGTATAAAAGTACCAATGCAAACACATCCAGACGAAAATCCTAAATTTTCAGCATTTTCTTGCATATTTGATTGTTTCTTTGTGAATTATCCAATCTCTCTTTCTAATATTTGTTGACCTTCTCTGATTGATTCCTATACATATATACATACGTAGAAATATTTCAAGCATGGGCAATAATGCCCTTCTAGCCTGCCAATATGCTAAAGCATTTGTTTCCTTAATAAGTGTTCAGGCTTTTCTTAAAAATTCCTAAACTAGTGCTTGTTTTAATGTAATTTGGTAGTCCATTCCATGCATAAACTACTTTCTCAGAGAACCAGTTAGTACACTTCTCATTCCTATAGAATCTTCTACATAGGTTGCCTGTCTATGTCACTTTTTGATAACCCCAAACATTCCCAGAGACAGTTGTCTCTAAATGCTTTATACATCTGAATAAGGTCTCCTCTTAAGTATCTATATGAGAGATTGTACAAAGTTAGATATTTTAGTTTTTTATAACTTAAATTTTCACATACATGTTTGCCCTTGCTATATTTCCACTGTACTCTTTCCTTTTTATTGATGCTTGTTTTCTTATACAGTTTCCATATTGTTATTCCATTCTCAAGTTTGGTCTAATATAACTAGCAAACAATAGCTTCATAATTTCTGCTTTCCTAGACTTTATAAATCCAGTCAGTTTTGCATAGTGACTGTTTTACTTCCATATAATCTATTATTACTTTTCACTGCATCGGTTTACATTTCAGTGTGGCAGAATTATCTAGCAAGAATTTAATCTTTATAACCCCATGATCACTGCACATCAACTGTGGTAAAACTTTACATGAAGTAACAGTCATTTCTTTAGGAAGACAAACAATAGCTAGTATATTCTGTTCCCTGGTAGGCTATTTTACATTGTGAAGCAATTGTTGTTCCTGAACATACGTTGTAAATAATTTTCTTACTAATGCCGTTGAATCAACATCATTATTCCAGTCTGTTTGAAGTCCCCAGCTACTTATTATCCTTCTTGTGTTTTATGCAAGAAATGTATGAATTCCTGTAGGTTATCTGCACTTGACTTTGGTGGTCTATACACTCCAACAATTTTTATATGTTCCAGTGGTGTCTTTATTGTCACAGTTACACAGTCTATAGTATTGGTGTTATCATTGAACATGTAATTATCACAGGTCTCATAACAATCTTTAATCCCTAGCATAACACCACCACCTGATTTTTTCTTAGAATGTCTGTTACAGTAAAAACATTTATACCCTGACAGAACTGGTTTCCAGTCATTATTCTTTAACCATATTTCAAAAACAATAACAACATCAGTCTTATGGGAATGTAGGAAATTTTCCAGCAATAGTAAAAAGAAACACCTTATTATTAATGCTCTTAGCATCAATACCATTAGGGATGCATCAAATGTTGCTGTCTGTGAACTGTTAAATTTTTGACCTGACAAAAATCCTGCCTTGTGTTTGTTAAATATTGCAAAATAAATGCTAAAAAAAATCTTCCCTGATCTTGACAAGGCACACTGTCCTGTCTAAACACATGTGACCAAAATTAGGTTTGGATGCTCTACACATTTCCATTTAAAAAAAAAGACATTTTTTCATGTAGGTATATAGCCCCACCCCCCAAAGAAAAAAAAGTTAATTCACGGTGACCTGACTCTCCTGTCTATATGTGATTTGTGAAAAATATGTCCTAACACCTGTACAAGCTATGCCATCTAAGAGGACTGTAAATTCCCTACTAACAGTCAGAGAGTTCTTGTGGATGAGATCATTTGTACCAACATGAATAAAAACAGATCCCTATTTCCTTAAATTAAGGCATTCTAAGGCCTTTCTCACATCCTCTATTTCTGCTCCTGGATACATAACACTATTCGATGTTCATTATCTTCTCTGCAAATGTAAGTATCAGTTACTCTAATAACTGAATCTCCAGTTACAAGAATATCTTTTTGACCAGATCTTAAGAATCTTGAACTTCTAATTCAGTAATAACCTATGAGATAGGAAAGCAGGAATCATGACGGATAAAGCCAAATGGGAGTTACAGGCATCAATCATGCAGACAGCACAGCTGTGACCAGGAGACAAGTAATTAGGGTTAAGAAAGGAAAAGTGTAAAGAAAGGCATCTGGTCACAGTAGAGAGAAGGTATTACTGGATGGACTACTTGCAGAGGTAATTAACAAGAAAAATTGACTTCAGTTTTCATTGATTCTGGATGCAAAGGAATCTATTAGCTAGAACAAGTATTATGAATAAATTCCACGTATTATTTAATATATTAAATATATCTTACTTGACTGTGATTATATAACCATTTGTATAACCTTCATTAGTGCCAATACTATCAGCTCAAGATATTAGAAACACTGAGTAATAAAAACTCTCAAAAAACAATCATCACTTTGAACTGAAAATTAAACAATTTAATATCACTTAATCATAAACAAACTGGACTACTTTTGGCAGGTCTTCTGTTATATACTGTGTAATAAGTCCAAGTAGCATTATTATGACTTAAACAAAGCCTGAGAGGAGATAGGGGCTATTCACTTATGGAGCTGACACTAGGAGGTCACTGATGATAATGGACACTTTGGGTTATTTTAGAAAATTGCACATTATATTAATTGATGGCATGCTTTAAAAGAATGTTATTGATAGTGAGATTGAAAAAGTGTATAGGCAGAATAATACCTGGTAAGGTGATATGCTTTTCTTGAATGCTGTTTCACACAGGAAGTTGCTGATTACCACAACGTATCACATCCTAAAGTAGGGTTAATATTTGGAGTTCTCAAGGTTCAGCCATAGAGTGAAGACCATCATTAATGTGCCATGGCTTCCTCAGGTGGATCTAAATATGAACAAGTTGCAATTAGTATTGAACTAATGATAAGCATGAAATTATCTTGGCAAAGTCCTATGCATTAGAGATTCCATTGATATTTTCCCAAAATTTAAATAATATCATTGGGTGTTTCCATAGGTGAATACTAGCCTAATGATCACAGAGGCCTTTTTAAGCCTAGCCATGTACCCCAAATATATCTGACAAGTTTAGGAACCTTAACATTTTTCTAAGGGATATATGCAGGCTAGGGCTTGGCTCTGTTTATTTGGGACAGGTGCTAGACTAGGAGTGAATTTCTGATTCCTCATCTACTGGTCCATCTTATGCTTGAATTGGGTTATAGAAGAACATGGATGGGAAGCGTGCTCTAGAGATGGGGTAGTCTCTGAGACACATACCTGTCCCTCCAACATGTGCTATTTATGTTGCAAGCAAGAGCTTTACAAGGGATGCCTTATATTTGTCCAAAATGTTGCATAGAAGTAACATCCTTGATGTCTCATTGAAGTGCCCTCTCCTACAGCCCTAGCCACTTCATGTCTCCACTGTGTATGTGCAGCATGAAGAGGTTGATTATCATGCCCAGGGAAGTCTCCAGCTGTTTCCTAGTGTCTGATGTTGGGGATCATATGAAAGGGGCCAGTGCTTGCTGCACCAAATGCATCTGAAAATGATTCATATGGATGATATAGTCCAAGGCTGTAAACACAAAAGTGCCTGAAGTATATGTCCACTTTCCAAATCTGTCCATAGCCCTAGATTCCTTTTTGGGCAGGTGAACAGTAGCTGTATTCTTCGCCAGCTCATTTTTTGTTGCCATTCTCACAATGATGGAATTGACCAGAGGACCCTTGGTCCAAAGCTGTCTGTCTTTGTCGGGGCTTGAGAATTTTAGTTTCTGAGGTACTGATTTGCAAGTGTTGGGCTCCTGCCCTGATCACCTAACTGCTAGATCAATTAGTTTATTTGCCAGGGGGACCACTCAAGATGAAGAGAACACTGAACCATAGGTCACAAACAGAACTTCCTCATCGTGAGAAGAAGTCTGTGTACCAGAATCTGGTCTGTTTCATAAGTTTAAGAATTTCAACAAAAATATCCATAATACCCAGCTTCACATAGATCCATTTCAATATTAAGCCATGATTATAAAGTGTTTATGTCTATACTAACAAAACAAATGGCAAAGGTGTAGGCACAATTAACAGATATAGATCAGAGTGGTTTTGTGAAGGGAAGGCAAACATTTGAGAACATTAATAGAACAATGATGTTGCAGACAGAACCAGAATGTAGGAAAATACTGGTGTTGTTGGTGGGTCTTAATGCAGCGAAAGCATTTTTCAAAAAAAGCTGGGATTTTATGAGCAGGGCAATGAAAGCATTTGAATTCCCTGATCCAATAATACTGTTAATTAGGAAGATGTATGAAGGATCACAGTAAAGCATTAAAGTAGGAGGATTACACTTTGATAAGTTGTGTTTAAACAGGGTGAAAAGAAGGGGTGTCCTCTTTACACGCTGTTATTTACTTTATATTTAGGGCCATTGGCAAAGAAAATATGGGGCTCAGAAATTTGAGGATATAATTGGTATGGTAGTCAAGAAAAGTTGCCTTTATTTGCAGATGATATTATTTTGTACCTGATAAATCTAGAAGAGGACATTTCAGTGTTGCTGATCATTTTGAGACAGTTAAATCTATTTGGGAGATAAAATTAATGAATATAAAACAAAGACTATAGCCATAAATGATGTACCCACACACAAATTGGTTAAGCAATAGTCATATTTATGGGGACACTACAAGATGAAGTATTTAGGAGTACGGATTAAAAAGGCTTCTATTATGTCAGCAAAGGATATGTGAGAAGGGACTAAACAAAAATAATACAAAAACTGAGAGACTGGAAGCTCTTGTTTATGGATAAGGATAAGGTACAAGTAATGAAAATGTTTTTAGTTCCTTCGGTTTTATATACAGATCCGGAGTATTTTTATCAGCCAGATAAGTTGTGGACAATATTGTGGACAATAATTAATATGGAGATGAAGGACTTTATCTGAGATGGGAAAAGGGCTAGGGTTAAGTGGGATAAGTTAATCCTTCCAATACAACAAGGTGGTTTAGGATTACCTGATTTGAAGGAATATTTTAGAGCTACACAGTTAAGGTGCATGTATATATAACACAAGCAGAAGATTATCATTCAAAGTGGAAAGGGATAATGTTGAAATGAGGATGGGGGAGTTCAAGAAATAAGGAAAGAGTGGGGTTTTGAATGCAGATATGTAAGGAGAACAGTAACAACTATATAGAATATTGCATTCATAAGGTAGTGCAGCAGAAAGCATTCTAAGAAGTAAGCCAACACAAGAATAGAGAAAGGAGATTTTGCCAATAGGGATGACTGCAAGTAGAGATACAGACAATAGGCAAGAGGGGGCTGGAATTTACTGGAGAAAACTGTCAAAGGAACCAAGATATTAGGAGCAAATACATAGAGAAGGAAAGGTAACAGAGTGGGATGAGGCCAAGAAGATGTTTGGACTGCAGGATAGAGACTGTCTTTCCTACCTGAGACTGATATCAGAGTATAGGCAAATAGAAAGGGATAGGGGAAATCTTAAGTGAAATATCCACTCTGGTAGAAGTTTTAGTTGAATCTAGAACAAAACCTACTGTTAAAATGGGATAATTAGTAGGGCTTATAAAATATTGCACAATAACTATAAGAATCAATCACAGGAGGTTAGACAAGATTGGGAGAATTGTTACAAGGGAAGAAATAGGGAGCATATGTATGGCTGCCAAGTCTGCAGCAAAGACCAGAAGGTGTAGGATTTTGTCTGGACATGTTTGCATAGGTACTTTTATATCCTAAGAGACTTCAAAGAATATTGAGTGAGCAACTGGCTGTAACTAAGGAAATGATTGTTTTGTACAGGGACACAGGATCTGAACTGCCAGGACATAGTGAGACCTTATTAAGTTTAATTCTGTTGGCTGCCTAAAAAACAGTTACTAGAAAATGGAAATCAAAGTCTATACCAACTATATTCAAGGTATTTAATATTTAAAGAGATAAAAGAACTGGAAGAGAGATCCTTAGAAAAGGGAATGATCTAATTACACAGAAATAAATGGAAATTGTGGGAACACTGCATGCAGAACAATGTTCAGGAGGAGTGAGGTTTAAGGGAAGGTAAGAATTCAGGAATTTATGTAACACTGGACTGATGCTAGTTATAAAGAAAGAAAATATGTGATGTATAGTGCATATAAACGGAAAAGATGTTAGTATGTTTTGTTTTCTTTTCTGTTAATATATGTTTGCCTATGTCTTAAGTGATAATTTCATAAAGGTGTTTCAAAAAAGAACGAAATGTTGTGGAAGCAAATGACTGTAACTAAGAAAACAATTCTTTGGAGATAGAACACAGGATATGAAATTGTCTAGACATGGTAAGGCCTTATTAAATGTCATTCAGTCTGCTCTCAAAAAAATCAGTTGCTAGAAAATGGAAATCAAAATCGAAACCAGCTGTATTTGAAGTATTGAATATCGTAAAAGATATCAAAGAATAGGAACAATGATCTTTAGAAAAGGGAAGGAGCACATTACATGGACATAAATGAAATTTATGGGAAGAGAACATGCAGAATAATGTTCAAGAGGAGAAATGAGGTTTAAGGGAAGACAAAATGTGACATATTTATTTAATGTTGGACTGAAAGTTGTAAAAAAAAGAAAACGTAATGAATAATGTGTGTAAATAGAAAAATGTTAATATTGCTTGTTTTATTTTCTATTAATATATGTGTGCCTTATGCAGAGACAGCATTTGACAGAGTAAGTTGGGATTTTATGAGTAGGGCAATGGAAGCATTTGCATTCTCTGATGCAATAATATGGCTAATTAGGAAGATGTATGAATAACTGGAAAAAAGAATTCATGTAAGAGGGTTCTTCTCTGATAAGTTGTGTTTGTACAGCGGAACCAGGCATAGGTGTTCTCCTTCCCCTTTGTTATTTAGTGTTTATTATAAAAAAAAAAAAAAAAAAAAAATTTTTACCAAAAGTGGCTTTTTCTTGTAGGGGCTGAGGAAACCCTCGCAATCCCTCAAGTTTGTATCAGAAGTGACTGACTTGAAAGAGAAGTCATTCTGCCTCCTTCCTTTTTACACATCCTCTTTCTTGGAACATTGTGGGGGGGGGGTGAACCGACCCCTCAGGGAACTCTGGAGCAGTAACTTTGAAGATTGACTGTCACCTCTAATTCATGAACATATGCCTTGGATGTGCTCTTGTAAAATATGATAGAGCGACGTCATGAAACAGAATGGTAAAGACAGAATCCTGGATATCTTCTGCTTAATAACCTTTTAAGTGACTGCATGTGTTGGACACAGTGCCTTTTGTATAGTTGCATAAATGGGCATCAGTGTAACACTGATCACATGAGTTGTGGTGTCACAGAGGCACAAAGCCTTCTGTGTAGTTAATGCATCTCTGCAATTGTACAGTAAACTGCTTTCAAGTGACACCTTTGGTATCTAGGCAGCTGTATGTGAATTATTGCATTAGTACAATCCTACATTGTGTGCAGCTTATTTGCACACCTATTATGCACCAGATGCCTGCTCTGTGTGCAGTAATATATCCATTCTTCCTCCTTACAACACGGACCTGAAACTTTGAAATGGTTCACATTGTTGCTTCTGCCTTCAGTAAGCTCAAAACACCCGCTCCATATGACCAAGTAAGATACCTGTAAGCTTAATTTATGCAATCAGAAACAGGCTAATATGCACTCCATTAACAGATTCTTAAATAAACAGTAAAAATTGGCTACATCCTTGATATCTGGGAGTAGGCAATTGTAGTCACAAGCCACAAAGGGGACCCTTCCATAAATCCCAGTAATAAAAGACTAATCAATCTCACAAGCAAGGTGATGGAAAGTATCATTATGGAATTTGCTCAGGCAGACACATAAAGGCTTCCTCATGACCTTACCCACAGCATGCTTAACCTTATAGCATTTTTTAAAAGTGTGATTTCCATGATAGGAGGTGTTTCTGCCTATTCGGCTTACCTTGATCTAGCTAAAGTGTTTGACACCATACCCCATGCTGGAATCCTACATAAACTGCAATAACTTGTTTTCTCAGTTAGCTACATGTTGGAACACAATAGTCAAGATTTAGAGGATTGCTATCCTCACTGTTCCCTGACACCACTGGGGTGCTCAAGGCTATGTCCTGGGGCAACTACTTTTGGTATCTTTATCACGAACATCAAAATAGACTCCAGTGTCTGGCTCACCAAATGTGCAAAAGAATGCAAACTTGAAAGCATTATGCTTAATCTCAGTGATACCATTTTCCTACAGATGTCCTTTAATATAACACATGAATGGTCCAGTAGAAGTGATCTTGTCTTCAGCATCACAAATATAGTATTCAACCATTTGGCAAAAAAAAAAACTTGATACACTATTGTCAGACAGTAACTAAAAGTTAATGAAATAGCAGAAGGCTTTGCAGTTCCTGTGGATGATTACCATTGCTTAGATACAGTATAGCTGCTGCCATCAGAAAAGCAGATGGAGCTGCCTGTAGATCAGTATGTGTGATATACCCTTAAGAAGCTTTCCAGTGAGTCAGCACGTGCATATAAGTACCGAGCACGTGCAAGCTAGAGTGCCATTTTGAGTGAGCAGCCAGAGTGTGAGCCTGCAAATATGTAGTCAGTCAGTTAGTTAAATAGTTCCTTTAAGTTTAATGTTCCTGGCGTCCATCCTGGCGTATTTGTATACAATAAACTGCTTGTATTTGTATACAATAGACTACTTAAACCATCACCCAAGACTCAACGTCTTCTTAATGCACATAAGAAGAGTGACATGGTGTCAGAATGGGATTCAGAGTTACAGCCATAAGGCAACTGGTTAAAGTTGGAGGGATATACAGGAGTGTATCATTCCTGTTGCTCAAATGACTAACAAAACAAGTCAGAAATTAATTCCAGGTACTAAAACTTGCTTAAATGATTTCTTTTGCTATAAATATAAAACAAAGAACTCAGAACACTCAAAACAAATTTCTCATTAAATGAAATGCAAGAAACTGCAACATATTGATAAAGTGCTCGAAATAATTATGAAAATGTTTGAAACAATATCAGAATCGCATAAATGTACAAAAAAGGAAAACGATCATTTTTTTTTGCTACATGCTACTTTTTCATATTAACTAAAACTATTCAAAATATCCGAAGTGTTCAAAGTGTTTGCAAGTATATGCAGTATTACAGTGCAGTTATTTCACAAAGATTTCAAAGAATATTTTGCAAAGTACAATTCTTTTAAGGCATATTTCACAGAGTACAATATTTCAAAGAGCTTATTGTGCTTTTGAATATTATTACAAATGCCTGCTGTGTATGCATGTTTGTACATAATTACAAGGGCCATTTTGCATTGTGTTTTACTGTATTCTGTGGGCATGGCAGATGGATTTTGCAGACCTGCACCGCTTGTGTTTTATAACAATATTGCAGAAAATTGGAGAGTGTTTGAGCAGGAATACGATATTTTCATTCAGGCTGCTTTTTCTGACAAAGATGTATGTACAAAGGCATTTATTCTGCTTAACTTAGCTGGTTAAGAGGCCTTTGAAAGAGAGCATTTATTTGTGTATGTACCTGCTGTGTTTGCAGGGAAGGGGGAAGACTGGCATATAGTGGTACTGTCTGAAACAAGGGAAGTCCCAGAGTGCTTAAAATGTAAATTTAGAAAAAATGTGTAACCCCCAAAATGAATATTACAATGAAAAGGCACTTATTTTACACAAGGGATCAAAAGTCTGGTGAAACTTTTGCAGCATATATAACAGACTTGAGAAACAAGGCTAAAATGTGCAGATTTGGTGATTTGAGAGATGAGGTGATAAAAGACGGGCTTGTGTGTGGTATTAATAATGATACAGTGAGGAAGAGTTTGCTTCGAGACAGTAATTTAACATTAAATTATGCCATTGAGATTTGTCAGATATACGAGCTCACAGAAAAGCTCACAAGTATGCTTACAAGTGAGAATAGCTATGGAAGGCACAGTGACAAAGCTCATGTTGATAGTATGCAGCATGTGGTTTAAAGAAACAGGCCCAAGTACATGGCAAACACTGCAGGTCCTGTAACAGTCCTTGAGAAACCTCGAGTCTTTCCAGAAAATCCCAGGGCAAACTCAGTGAAGCATAAGGGTGAGCCAATAAAGTCAAAACACATGCCCCCCCCCCCCCAGCTTTATAGTCAACTGTCGTAACTGAGGTGGAAATCACAAACCTAAAAGAGAAAACTACTTAGCTTTTGGTCAGCAGTGTCATTCTTGTAATAAGTGGAATCATTTCAAAAGGTTTTGTAAATCACATAAGGCATGTTATTTTATTAAAAGAGGGCATTCCAAGAGGCAAGTTGATCAATTAGAAAGCTGCAACCCTACTTTTTATGTTGGTGGTGTGTCTGTGCTTGATGAAACAGTTAATGCAGTAGATTTGTGGGCAAAGAATGAGATCTTTTGTACTGTTTGGATTAATGGGAGTCCTGTAGAGCTCAAAGTAGACACTGGCTCAAAGTGCAATGTTATGTCAGCAGAGACATTTGCTAGAGTAAAAGCTGCAGAGCAACTTGATTTGGCAAAGTGTGCAAAGCTTGTTGCTTCTGGTGGTGAAGAGATTCAGACCAAAGGCTCAGTGGTGCTTTCATGTTACTCCACTGGGAACAGCTATGGCTTGCAATTTTTTGTAGTCAAGAGATATGTGCAGTCATTATTAGGCCTCAGAGACAGTGTGAAAATGGGACTGCTTTCACTTAATAAAGAATATCACCAATTAAGCCTGCATGACAACAGCTCAAATTTCACCCAAATTATTTTTTCTGAGTATTATTTTTACAGACAAACTAGGCAAACTACCAGTTGTGTACTCCATGAAGTTAAACCCGGAGGTCAGCCCAGTTATCAGACCACCAAATAATGTTTCATTAGCTATGCACAACAGAGTCATATCTGAGCTAGACAAAATGGTGCACCTAGGAGTAATTTGCTCAGTAGAAGAACCTGCTGAATGGGTATCCTCCATGGTGGTGGCTCATTAGAAAAGCTCAGATGATATCAGAGTATGTATTGATCCAAGAGATTTGAATAAAACATTAAAAAGACATCATCCAATGTGCACACTCGAAGAGGTTGCTGCCCTCATGCCAAAAGCCACTGTTTTTTCTATCTTAGATGCAAAGAGTTCATTTTGGCAAATTTTGCTTGACCGAAAATCTTCATTGTTAACCACTTTCAGTGCACAGATTTCTGAGGATGCCATTTGGAATAAATTCTGCCTGTGAAGTCTTTCAGCATGCAATGGAGCTAATTTTTTCTGGCTATCATTGTGCTATTATAGTAGATTATATTCTAGTTGGAGGCAATGGTGAAGTCGAACACAACAGAAACCTCAAGAAACATCTGGAAAGAGCACATGAAGTGAATCTTAAGCTGAATACTTGGAAGTACAAATTCAGGCTACAAGAAGTTACTTATGTTGGTCACGTGTTTACCAGTTCAGGAAAACAACCAGATCCTTCAAACCAAACAGCAATTCTCGAGATGCCATCTCCAGACAATGTCCAAGCCCTACAACATTTTCTTGGCATGGTCAACTGTCTAGTCAAGTTCATTCCAGATTTAAGTAAACTTTCAGCAATGTTCAGAGAGCTGACACGCAAAGATGTAATTTGGTCGTGGTCTGAACAGCACCAAAGAGCATTTGATGCCCTGAAACAGAAAATTACCAACCCACCAACTCTCAGCTACTATGATGTTCACAGACCAGTAACTCTTTCCTGTGATGCTTCTAAGTTTGGTCTAGGTGCAATCATTCTTCAAGAGGGTAAACCAGTAACCTATGCATCGAGAACTCTTACCCAGACTGAGATGCACTATGCCCAGATTGAGAAAGAGCTTTTGGCAATTGTCTTTGCCTGTTTGAAGTTCCATGATTATATTTATGGCCGATCTATCCAGATCAAAACTGACCAGCAGCCTTTAGTTACTATTTTGAGAAAGCCTATGCATACAGCTCCAGCTAGACTGCAACATATGATGTTCATATTGCAGAAGTACAATTTCAGTCTTGTTTATCCAAAAGGCAAACTTCTTTATCTTGCTGATACCATGTCCAGGTCACCCAGACAAACCACAGAACTACATGACAATGAGTAACTTGATTTTGAGGTCATGGAAATAAGAAATATTTCTTCCATATGTCTTGATGAGCTCAGAACTCACACACCTTCCGATCCAATTCTCCATACATTCAACCACTTTATCAGTCAAGGATGGCCTTCCAAGCAATCTTATTTCCCAGTAGAGGTGCAGCAATATTTTACATACAGAGATGAGATCTTGTCTGACAATGGTATCATGAAAGGTCCTAAGGTGATTGTTCCAAAGTCCTTGCAACAAAAGTATATCAAGATCTTGCATTGTGGCCACCCAGGAGCTGATTCTACCAAAAGAAGGGTGAGAGGTCTAGTATTTTGGCCTTCTATGTCAAGAGATATTGAGAAAGTCTTTCATCTTGTTCAATATCTAATAGTACAAAGCCGCATCTACAAAAAGAGCCACTTCAGTAAAGCCAGATTCCTGAACTACCTTGGTCGAAAGTAGCCACAGATATCTTTGAGTGGAATGGTCAACATTACTGTGTCAAGTGCTGAGATAGTTTATTGTGTAATCACAAGGAGTGGTATTCAGATGAAATTGAAATCATTTGTTACTAGTGTCAGAACTAGTGTTACAGCATCTTGCCTGTGACAAAGACTCTAGTTCTCAGAGTGACTTGTCCAATGTTCCTGTTCCAGAGAACATTTCATCAGCAATCCCCATTCCTGAGAAAATGCCTGAGACTCCTCAAGCAGAACATTCCCCAGTGACTGTCCCTGTTGCTAAATGCATTATGTCACAAGATCAGGTCTCATCTCGAAACCTATTTTCTGATACACGGCAACCTAGACATGACTGTTGTTTTTCTTTATTAGTGTCTG
The DNA here is from genome assembly GCF_019279795.1 of Protopterus annectens. Taxonomy (NCBI): domain Eukaryota; kingdom Metazoa; phylum Chordata; order Ceratodontiformes; family Protopteridae; genus Protopterus; species Protopterus annectens. Next base: position 381,972,365 of record NC_056747.1, on the reverse strand, counting down.
TATAATTGCATGCCTATTCAAATGTCATTGTTTATATGAGACAGCTCAATAAAGGAGGAGGATTTGGATCAGTGTGTGTGATATACCTTTAAGAAACTTTCCAGTGAGTCAGCACATACATATATGTACCGAGCACGTGCAAGCTTGAGTGCCATTTTGAGTGAGCAGCCAGAGTGTGAGCATGCAAGTATGTAGTCAGTCAGTTAGATATTTTAGGTTTAATGTTCCTGCCACCCATCCTGATGTGTTTGTATACAATAATCTACTTAAATGAACACCCAACCTCAACATCTTCTTAACAGTGAGCTGTTCCACATTGGACAGAAGAGGCTCCGCTGTGGGATTTTTGATTGGCTCATTACTGGCATACGGGCCAATCATAAATCGCAAAGTGGAACCACTTCTGTTGAATGTGAAACAGTGGTCTGTTCCACATTGAACAAAAGAGGCTCTGTTGTGCGAGGTTTTGATTGGCTCGTATACAGGCATATGAGCCAATCAGAAATCACAAAATAGAGCTACTTCTGTTTTTTTTTTTTTGGTCTTCACTTAGCCTGTCTCTTTAGAAATTTGGCAACCCTGCCTGTAATGGACATGGAGCCAATGTAGGCTGTGCAGAACAGGCATAGTACACTGGTAACATGAGGCACCAGTGAGTAGCCTTGCTTCAGAGTTCTGCACCATTTATAAGCAGCCCACCTTAGTGTTAGGGAGTCCCACATAAAGGGTATTGTAGTAGTCCAACCTGGAACAGACAAGGACATGTGCAACAATCAAGAGATCAGCTTGAGATATCAGATGCTTAGTCTTTAATATGTTTTGTAAATGAAAACAAGAGATCATCACTATGGGTGGCACCTGGCTCCAAAATGTTAGCCTATAATCTAGAATGACATCAGGGTTATACATTTTATTAACAAATTCATGCTTATTCCCACAATACGTGATACAACTGGGCAAGAGAGAAGCAAAAGCATTTCTTATGGTTGCATGAACTGCCAGGGCTACAGTTTTGGTGGTAAGGACAGCTATAAATATGTGGAATCAAGACCATCAGCCAGGGAGTACCCACTCACTATATCATCCTTGGGAAAGGAGAAATAGATCTGTGTCCCATCAGCATAACTCTTGTATGCTAGTCCTTTTTTCCCTTAGGAGGAAGGATATACACAGTGAACAGGAAGGGACATAAGATAGTACCATGTGATATTCCATATTCTAGGGTATATAAGGAAGGTGAATTAATCACTGAACAGACCTTGTGCGTATAGTCAGAGAGGTAAGAAGTGAGCCACACTAAGACTGTAGCAGAAACACACCAGTTGGTCTGAAAATATTCTATCAAAATACAATCATCCACAGTATCAAATGTTGCAGAGAGAGATCCCATAGGACCAACTATGTATTGTGCCACTGGTCTCTTGCCATAAAAAGATCATTAACAACTCTTATGAGAGGGGTCTTGGTACTGTGGCAGGTGCAAAAGCCTGACAGAATGGGGTCCATCAGTCCACTAACTGTAAGTTAATTCTCTAGTTGCCTGTGGATGACCTGTCAATAATTTTCCTCAAGAAGGACAGGTTAGAGATTGGTGGTATTTACTGCCATTATTGATGTAAACACATCAAGGCTAGACAACACCAGACTTGATGGGCAAGGCTTCACCCCTTGAGACATCCGTCACAAATCAGAGATAGCAGTAAATGCCTCAAAATCAGGACAATCAAACATTAACCAAGAAGCATTTGCTGGATATGCTGAAGCCACTGTGCTGCCCATAGGATCAGCTGGTAGAACAGTGGATCTGATGGTGGTTATCTTGTAAGCAAAGAACCAAGCAATAGACTCACATTTTTAGTTAGACAATGTTTTTCTGTTGGTTAGACAGGCTGGGCTGTGTAGTCTCTCCACCACACAAAAGAGCACTGCTGGTCAATTAACTGAAAAATAAATCTTTCTTTTTTCAGGAGATATCTTCCTAGTACGAGGGATAATGTTCATACATGTCAAGTTTGTCACTCCACAGTCTCACTTGCCACCAGCAATGCTCTAACCTGTGCCCTTCTCTATGCAAAAGATGGAAATAATCAAACCAAGGTTCACATCTCTTGGTAAAGGCTGGACAGACATGATCTGGAGCTAAAGACTCCAATGCTAGAGAAAGCAAACTGCTATAATTCCTGAGGTACCTGGTATATCAGCACTACTGTCTGGGAGGAACTGAAGCAATGTGTAGGGAAAGCGATCAAAACTAAGGTGACTAGTAGAATGAATGACCTATGACCTTCACATCAAGATTGGGGAAGGACCATAATGTGGCAGTTTCAGGCTGAAGTGAACCAGGAAGTGGTCAGACCAGGAGACTGGTTCCACCACCCAAGTCCAATATCATCACATCTATTAGGAAGATTAAGTCCAATGTACACTTTAATTTATTTGTTGCAGAGGTAATTACCTGAGCAAACCCAAAGCTTTCACAATACAGCTAAACTTACTGGCAAGAGTCACTGACTCCTCATCAACAAAAATATTAAAGTCATCTGGCATTACTAAGTGCTGGCAACCCACAAATGAGTTGACGAGGAAGTCAGTGAACTCTTATAGGAATGTCCTCACACAACCTGGTTGCATGGTAGATGAGAAAAAACCTGCAGTTTGCTCTTGCAATGAGGAGAGGTTCAAAGGATTTGGTTTCCCTAGTGCCAACCTTGGTTAGCCACTGTCTATCACCATAATAAACTGCAACCCTACCCCCAATCTTACTTTTCCTTGGGCACTGCATAACCATGAGCCCTGGAGGGATGCAAGTGGTTCTAAGTTCTCATCTAACCATATCTCAATTATAAAAACAAGGTCACCATCATGCAACAGATCAGATACAATCCCTGTTTTATTGTAGATGGGCAGTGAATTTAAATATATAGCACTTAGAAGGCCCTTAGGAGAATGGTTCCCATGATGCATGCCACTGATGGCATATTGGGACCCTTGGTACCATTAGAAGGTATGAACTGCAATAATTACCCACAGGGAATTAGTGCCAAACCCCCTGCTCCACCACTGGTATGCAAGTGGGAGCAACCAATGAAGACTGACCACACCGGCCACTATGGTGTTTGTGTAAAAGATGTAAGTGCCTACAGACTTGGGCAAAGGCAACCTGGGTTGGGTAAAAGGGTATCATGCCATTAAAATGATCTTCTGTAATATAAAACCATACTACAATTAAAAATAAAAAGTATAACCAAATTGGTTATATATCCGCTGCAAAGGTCCAGAAAATAAAATGTTTAAAATGGCTAAATCTTAAGAACAACACAACAAAATAATTAAAGAGTAAAATGGTCTTTGATGCAATTACGTTATACATCTGGAATTTTAGGACATTGAAGAGGAACCGGATGTAATACAGTCTGAGCCCTAACACTAGCAACTCCCTCTTCTCTAGTTTTATCACCTTTTAGAGAAGACTTATGCCTGACATTAAAACACTTAGGGACCCTTGACTGTTTGAAACCTTTTGCTTTGAATAACACATTGATGACTTCAACATAAAATTAATATCATCCATATAGAGAAATGTGACAACAACATATCTGAAATGCTCCCAAGCCTGTAGAATAAACTACAATTCTCAATTAAAACCAGCCCATCCATCCAGAACTTCAGTATAGAACTGGATGACCAAGTTCCATTGTGTAATGGTTCAAAGCTCTAACTACAGTGTAAGTGACCCAAGTTCAGTTGACAGTTTGGGTGCTAGTAGGAGCTGGTCGGGGAGGATGTTATTGAGCAGCCATTAATGTCTTAACCATCCTGGGGCAGGGAGATGATTCTGGTTCACCACAAGGGTGACACCTGGTGGAAGCATCAGGTGTTAAACCTAGTTGAGCCTGTTCCTACTGAGCTCCTGCTGTCTGATCACATTTGCACTCATACACTGAGAGGAACTCAGCATGCATAGGTATGTTTCCTCTTGGGGAAAAGCAACAGCGGAGCTTGGAAGAGCTGATGTCACTCACTTTGTTTCTCTAATTATTGGTATATTTGACTTTGTGTACATTTTTTATCTAAAATATTGTGTGCATAGTTATCAGTTTTACTGATGTTGCTGTTTTACTTTATATGAGTCTCTCTGTGAGAGTGTATTTGAACGCTGCTTTACCATACTTAGGGGACTCCTCTAAAACCGATATTATTACCAGAGTACCTTTTCATCAGAAAGTAGGAGTTGTTATGAATAAAACTAAAGCCGAGTGGAAAAGTCAAAATATTACCAAGTGGTATGCACAAAATCTAAGGTGTAAATCTCTTTTAGTTTTTGTTACAGTAATGTCAAAAGCAATTTCTTTGTCCTATGTATCCCTTTCCTCACATCTCTCTTTTCAGCTAATCATGCAAATCAATATGATGCTTTCTCTTTATACTGTTTTCCAAAGGAGTCAACCCTGAAAAGTTTACTGAGTGCCCTGTGGAATCTGTCAGCTCACAGCACTGAGAACAAAGTGTCCATCTGCTCTGTGGAAGGAGCCCTGCCATTTCTGGTGAGCACACTGACATACAAGTGCCAGAGCAACTCATTGGCCATCATCGAGAGTGGTGGAGGCATTCTGCGGAATATTTCTAGCTTAATTGCCACACGGGAAGATTACAGGTCTGTGCAGTTTTCATCTTTAGGAACAGTGATTTTATTTCAAATGCTGCTCATGTTCCTTGTAGGCTGGGTATGGAAAGAGCATAAATTAATGTGATGAATAGGATGGCATTAAACCATTTAGAGTAGTGTTTCCAAATTTGGCATCAGTTTAATTGGCAGCCTTAAATAATGGTGGTGGGATATAGATAATCTTATAAAGCTGTTTCATTATTGCATCCTGCTTTATTGTGGACTGGGTATGTGGATGCATATGTGTGTGTCTTTGTATGTGTTTGTGTTCACACAATTTTGTTTGTGTGTGTAAGTGTACACATGCATGTACACATTTAGTCTGGCAGAAGTTTATAACACGGGGAAATACAAATGTTATTTCTCATTGCATTTTATTGTTCTGATCAGTTATCAATGGCCATACATAGCCTTTATCATTAGCCCTCATGGAATCTGAAGACTCAAAATTAGTTTGAATTGAAAAAGCTGAAACACTGGTAGGGTGAGTTGATTTCTTCTCCCTATTAATGTCCCATTAGAAATGCTGAGAATCATAGATACATACGTACTAGGTAACTGCCGTTCCAGGCTATTTTAAGCCTAGCCAATTCCCCTTCAAGGGTTAGAATGAAACCCCGTTCCTTGTTTCTTTGAGGTAAAGACCTTAACCATTATGCCACCTCCCAACCCCAAGATTTAGAAATGGAGCTACGGCTATAAAAGATTGTTAAGTTTAACTTGGGCCTGCACACTAATGGATTTACTGAATCTACCTAGGTATACGAGTTCATTTTTATCTATGTGTTAATAGGATGACGCACTAGGCATACATGCCTGTTATCAGGGACAGCCCAGCAGCACTGCTCTGATTATGTAACTTGCAATCAGGCATTGATGAATCAAACCCAGAACCAAAGATGAAGCCTGTTAGAAGTTCATAGCTCTTATCTCTGTGAATGGACTGCCAGCCATATATATATATATATATATATATATATATATATATATATATATATATATATTTTTTTTTTTTTTTTTTTTTTAAGTAAAAGTTAATAGTTCATCTTCATTCAGCTTAGTTCAAGCAGCAATGCCTTATACAGTTACCATCAGACATTTACCTCTGTTTAACAATCTGGCATTTTTGGAGTTTCCAGTTACTTATTATTTTCAATGTCTAACTGATAGTTCTAAATGACAAGGCAAAGGGTCTAAAGGTAAGTTGTACATTCGAGTTAGTTTCTTTGCTTTTGCTCCCCTGAAAAGATTGATGTACATGCAAGGCTTGCCATTAAATAGCAATGCAAAGCATGAGCCATCTGCTGTACCCTATTAGCCACTGGTTCTTTCAGTACCCTCTAGAAATCAGGTGAATGCAGTGCTCTGGAAGTCCTCCCTATTTCCCCAGATACTCAGAGGTCCTTCTCTGATTGACAACCTTCTCCTCTCTTGACCATTAATGTTCTCTGAGGTCATCTCAAAACACAGGTCATACATCTGACAGGCCAAACTCCTGTTTAATGTAGCAGGGGATGACATAGTTTTGCTTTTCTAAATGGCCTTTTATGGAACATTTTGACTAAAGAAGTGCAACATTTTATCAGTGCATTATGGTATGGGCAAGTTTTCTGACCAGAACTATATAAACTTCGATCTATGTTTGTGAATACCAGCCTGAATTATTTTGTTAAGATTTCTAGAAGTCTGTGCAGTCAAAATATGTAACAAAGAAACAGTGTAATGTAATCCTTAAGCTGACTATTGTGCATTTAAATATGAGCATCTCTTGTAAGAAATGGTTTCATTTAACTAAGCTCTGAACTTGTTCGCAGAATTAACATTCCAAAATTAAAGACTTTTATCGTGTTTTACAGACAAATTCTGCGGGATCATAACTGCTTACAGACCTTGTTGCAGCACCTTAAATCACATAGCCTGACTATCGTCAGCAATGCCTGTGGAACTTTGTGGAACCTTTCTGCTCGTAGCCCCAAGGATCAGGAATTGCTCTGGGACATGGGAGCAGTTAGCATGCTCAGAAACCTCATCCACTCCAAGCACAAGATGATAGCCATGGGAAGTGCTGCAGCCCTAAAGAACTTGCTGACAAATCGGCCCTTAAAATACAAAGATGCAGCTGTGACATCCCCTGGCTCTTGCATGCCTTCTTTGTACATGAGAAAACAGAAAGCCCTGGAGGCAGAGTTAGATGCAAAGCACCTTGCAGAGACCTTTGATGGCATTGAGAAACAAAGTACTAAGAATATGAGCTTAAACAAGTCACTGAGACACATTGAAAGTCTTGCCAAGGACTACGCTTCTGACTCTGGTTGTTTTGATGATGACGACATTCCAAATGTATCAACAGGACTGGAAGCGGGAAATTTTTCCATGTTGTCTATGTTTCTGAACTCTTCCTCATTTCTGCAAGGGCACGCACTAACCAAGAGCGTGACTCAAAGAAAGAGCATAGCATCTGAGAGGGAAGTAAATGAAAAACAGCTTGATACGAAACAAAATACAAGATCTGAAGATGAGGTTTCAGTTGCAGCTGAAAAACTCGCTAATAAGATTTCTTCTACTGTAGCCAAGATTGACAAACTGGTGGAGGATATGTCCGTCATGCACACCTCATCAGATGACAGCTTCAGTTTAAGCTCCGAAGATCACTGTATTGATTGGAATTATGGGTCTGATGAGCTCCATGAAGCCCGTGCAAAGTCTAGTTCTCCATGCAGGCTGTCTGACTGTAGCAGCTTTGTCAAACGAGAAAATTTAAGCAGAGCACATGTTCTTTTACGCCTTAAGGCAGCACACACAAGCTTGTCAAATGACAGTTTGAATAGTGGAAGCACAAGTGATGGATACTGCCCAAAAGAACACATGAAGCATTCTGCAAAGGCCACATTAGCAGAGTATCAGGAAGAGCTTCAGAAATACCAAAAAAGGCCGAGTAGACTGGATCTGAGAAATGATAAAAAAGAAAACCATGAATTTCTGAACAACAAAGTAAATGATTCTAAGGAAGGGCAAAAGGGTGATTTAGCTCCTGGAGAGAATAGCAATAGTCCAGACCCTGAAGGTGCAGAAAGGCAAAACAGTTCAAAGTGCTTAACGGCCACAAATATCCACACAATTAAACTGTCTCCATCATATCAACATGTTCCCCTGATACAAGCTTTGGCTAGGAGCACTTTAGCTGCTGGCCTGCATAATCCTGAATATTCACAAGAACTAATGCTTAAAAAACAAGCTTGGCTTTCCCCTAATTCAGCCCCAGTAGAGGAAAAACGTGGCAAAATCCCTCAGAATGCAAACACTACTGCACAAGAGTCTGTCCAAAAGTACTCTGTAGAAGATACCCCAATATGTTTTTCAAGGTGTAGCTCTCTTTCCTCCTTGTCATCTGCTGGTAATGTTTTGGACGGTCAGAGTCATAGTGAAAATGAAATAGACAGTGACTCTTCACTAGAAATTATTGAAGTGGAAGATGGTCTAGAACATTCATTACAAGAAAACGTTAGCAATGAAGAAGAAGAAGAACTTATAGCTGTGTCTGCCAAGCCTAATAAGTCACAACCCATTGAAATTCCATTCCAAAAGCAGGTCAAAGTCTTCCAGCGGGGGAGCTCACCTTCACGGAATGAGGATATGACACCATCTAGCTCTTCTGAAAATTACATTCAGGAGACACCTTTGGTCATGAGCAGATGCAGTTCTGTGAGTTCACTTGGAAGCTTTGAAAGCAAGTCTATTGCCAGCTCAATTCAGAGTGATCCATGCAGTGAGATGGTAAGTGGAACCATCAGTCCAAGTGAACTACCAGACAGCCCTGGTCAGACCATGCCTCCAAGTAGGAGCAAAACACCTTCTGTGGAACTTAGTACTCATCCAGAGAAAGAAGCCTGCCAGTTTAGCACACAATGGGAAAATAGTGTGAAGAAGTTTATGGAAATGACAGATTTTAAAGAGCGGTTTCAGCTCCCTCCAGATATTGATTCTATGATCTATTTCACTGTAGAGAAGCCCAAAGAAAATTTTTCCTGTGCTTCAAGCCTGAGTGCCCTTCCACTTCATGAACATTATATCCAGCAAGATGTGGAACTTAAGCTAATGCACCCCTTTCAAGAGAAGAACTTGGATTTTACAGCTCATAATCAGGATGAAAATGCAGAGGAGCAACATGTAGACCTTGTTGACAAGGGTGGGAAACAAGATATGCCTTCTGATGATGACATTGAGATACTAAAAGAATGTATTAATTCAGCCATGCCATCACGATTCAGAAAAGGAAAGACATCATTGCTACCTAGTCTGTCAGCCCAAGTACTGAATGCTCAAGCTAAGAAGACTCTTCAGCTGCCCGTTTACATGCTGATACCTGCTGTTAGCCAGCAAGGAGCAGTCAAAAATGTTAGACCTGATAAGGATCTTCTCCCAGATGATTCATCTTTTACCGATTCTCCAGAAGGAACGCCAGTAAATTTCTCCAGTACAGCATCACTGAGCGATGAAACCCTTCAGTATGCACTCAAAAGTGAAACAGAACTATCAGAATGCAGAACCACAATAATAGAAAGACACAACCTTGCACCTGTAGAAGATCAGTGTGTAAGAGATATGCAGGTGTCTGTGGGTGTAAGCAAACCTTCAGCAAAAGTAAGCAACACCCAAGCAATACATACTGTAAGGAGGGCTGCTTCAAGTCCTGCAATCCCAGGCAGAGCAACATCTAGTCATTGTCAACAGGAGAGGCATGTTCAGGTAACAAACATGAATTATTTCCATCAAAGTAAAGCTCAGATAATGGACTCTGCAGCTACTATAAGAAGTCAGAATACACCAAAGATCTTTACTAAATTAGATTTATCTTCCAGAACTCAACACATGAATAAGTTACCAGGAAATAAAGGCACCTATCACAACACAAATGCTGCCCATGAGGAATCTAGCCACAGTAACTTTGCTATTCAGTCCTTATGCCATACTACCCCAACTGAAGAGGCAATTTATTGTCTGTGTGAGAATGACTCCCATGACCTAGAAAACATAGACAAATGTTTACAGAAGGGAAACATCAGTAGTAATAGTACACATAACAAAGGAAGCACTAGAGTGGTCAGACCAGTCTCCAGTCAAACAGAAAAGCTGGCTACATCCACCAAAATCAGAAATCCAGCAATCAAATATAAGTACAATCTTATTTTAGATGAAACACCACCCTGCTACTCCTTAAGTTCATCTTTAAGTTCTTTAAGTGATATGGATCTGGAAGAATACAGAGGAAGGACACAGCACTTCAATAAAATCAAGAGACATGCCACTCTGAGCAGGAAACACGACATAATGACTACAAAGGGACAACATGCACATACAGTCTATCAAAGAGACAGTTCGGCAAGCTCAGTGAGCATTAATTCTGAAGATGATATGGTTCAGAAATGCGTCAGTTCTGCCATGTCAAAGCGGAAGAAACACACAGACAGGAGGCGGAATGTGGAAAGGAAACAGAAGCCAAAGAGCAATATTCAGAAAATTGCAACTGTAAGCAAGACTCACAACTTAGAAAAAGCAAATAACTTAGCAGATGATGTCATGTCAGACCGAGGTTCAGAGTTAGGCAGTGTAGAATGGAATGCGATCCAAGAAGGTGCAAACTCAGTAGTCACATGGCTGCAGCAGGCTGCTGCCTCGCTTTCAAGACGGCCATCCTCAGAGTCAGATTCTGTTATGTCTTTTATGTCAGGTCTGTCTGCTGGATCTCCTCTTCATTTTAGCTATGACATGAAAGACAAGAAACACACACAAGCAAATAGGAAGGAGTCAAACATAAAACAGCTTGCTAACAGATTCCAAGAAGGAAAGAAAGAAGAAGAAAGTAAGACATCTGGAAACAGAACTTCACGTGTTACTACAAATCTTAATCAGTACAAGCAAATACCTAACCTACCAGTAGTGTTTAGAGGAAGGACTGTTATCTATATGCCAAGTATGGTAAAGGACTCTGCTGGCTCCAAACCTACATTACAGGCAGCATCTTCTAAGACTAATATGCCATCCAGAAACTCAATTCAAAGCCAACAGAGGTCACGAAGTTTGCATAGATTAGGAAATGCTGCAGAAATATCTGACCTAACACTGCCTAAAAGGAGTGCAACTCCACCGGCACAAATAAACAAAGGGTCATCCTCTGGATCTTCAAGGAGCTCAACACCTTTGAGGCAACCTCAGAAAAAAATACCTTCACCTCTGCAATCAGAAAAACAGATTCCCTGCCAAGGGGTTAAAAATATTAACAATCTTAGTGAAAAGAAGCCCACATTTGCTGTGTCATCAGCTACAAAAATGACTAACAAGAATACTGCTCCTAAAAATAAAACTCAGAAGTCTCCAGTTCGAATTCCATTTATGCAGACACAAACCAGAAAAGTAGTTATGCCACAAAATCCTTTGTCTGTGCAAAATACAGCAGGTGCACAGAAGCAAACTTTGCCTAGCAGAAGGCTTTTACAGGAGAGGCTTGGCCTAGTGAGGATGTCTTCATCAAGATCGAGTGGCAGTGAGTCTGACAAATCTGGCTTCCTACGACAGCTGACATTTATCAAAGAACCCTCAAGCCTCATTATGAGACAAAGATCAGAAATTTCTTCATCAGAGTCTGTGTCATCACTATCACAATCTGTATCTCCCAGGAAAAGCAAATCAGATCTTCCAGCAGTTTTCTTATGTTCCTCACGGTGTCAGGAACTGAAAGCTATGCGACCAGCAACATCTGTCCAGAATATACCTGCTTCAAGATCACCACCTATCAGCAGAACTGTAGGAAGTGAGAGGCCTCCTAGGAGAACAAATTCTGAAAGCCCTTCTAGGCTACCTGTTAAAGGCAATCCCTTGCAGCAGGAGACCTTCAAGAGGTATTCGTCTTCACCTCACATCAGTATAATAAGGAATGCAAGCAGTCCTCCTTCCATTCCAACTTCTCCTTTCAAATCTCCTGGGAGAAGCAGGAGCCAGGAGGAAACCAAGCCAGCACAAAAATCTACCACTCAGCAACAGTCACAACAGACAAATATAAAAGGAACTTGGAAAAGGATTAAAGATGAAGATGTCCCACATATCCTGAAAAGCACTCTGCCGCCATCAGCACTGCCGTTAGTGAATGCCCCTAAACTGGAAAATGGTCTCAAAGTAACACAGAGCAGTATTCAGAGGAAAACAAGTGATGCAGTAGTGCAAACTGAAGACTTCCCCACAACTAAAATGAATTCAAGCACATCGCCGACACTTGAAAGCAGTCAGCTTCTTTTGGAAGGAATTTCTAAGGATACACTACAGCGAAAGGTCAGCAGTGCAACTGACATGGGGCCTTATACTGGTAACCATGTGGAAGGAAGTATAGGTGTGATTAGCACAAGTCCATCTGTGGCAAATGAAAGCCATTCTGGGGGTGTTGGACATTTCAGTCCCAGTCGACATGGGTCACCAAGCAAGGCAGTGCGGGTGACACCCTTTAACTATGTACCAAGCCCCATGGTAGCATCTTCTCAAATTCAGACTTCAGTGGTGAATGAGAAGACAACTGAAAAGTTGCAGACCTAAGTTCAAAGGTAGAAACACCAAAAAGAAAAAAAAAATCAATGTGCAGACTGGTATTCTGGCATTTTTTTGTGTTGACCTTATTTCTGCCACAGATTGCCAGAGAAAATTAAACATTTGACCTCATCACTAATTAATGTAAGCAGACAGTCTTTTTATATCAGCATGGAGCTTATATGCTGTGGTAAAACTATAATCTTACACAACAAACTCAGATTTGGCAGACGACCCATTTTGACTTGTTATTCTGTTGTGTATACACACGGACTACAAAGAAGGTAAAATACACAACAGAAGTATTAGGAGCAAAGAAGTCTCATGACTGCCTTGTACAAATACAGGCCAAAGGGTAGGTGGTAGACACACACCTATAAGAAGCATTATAACCAAGCGACTGCTGAAATCTGCTTTAACTATTCCTCAGGCACTGTATTACACTCCACACAGCTTACATTATTCCACCTCTAAATACATAGTACATTTTCTGAAACAAGGGGACCACATGTTAATGTGGTGTGTGTCAGGGGAGACAACTGGGCGGACTTGAATTATCTCACCAAATTTTGCCTTTTTGTATGTATCCGCATAGTTTAATCCAAGCACAGCTGTAAAATGAAAAGCTTAGGAGGAAAACAAATTATTTAAAATTTACTGTCACCACTGGAATACTGTATATTTCTAAAAGTGTACCTGTTTTGATATTCATTTCCATATAGTGGAAGGCGTCATGTTATGCACCCATGATGTCATGGAGTGGCACAGTACTGCTGTTAAGTCACAGGGCTGCAACCACGGGACACAGCTGATGCATTGTGCCACCTGACATGATAGGTAAAAGCCACTCACCTGCAACTTGCCTATATGTCAAGCTAAGCCTTAATTTTGGATGTGAACTGCATGCCTTGTACTTCCTTGACTCTGTTTGCCAGATGTACTTTAACTATTAACTGCAGTATAAAATACTGTCAGAAGAAGCAGATGAACTTGAGAAAAAAGATGAATGAAAATGGAGCAGTTTAGGTAATGAGAAAAAAATAAGTCAATTGGCAATATCTCCAGGAAAGGGTTTAAGGTTTGTAATTATCCGAACCTGATCACTATAATCACAAAATCTGAAAGAAGAGAATAAATGGTATCTGCTGCAATGTCTGGCAACATTCCAACATAGCACTAGCTCCAGCTGTGCATTTTCAATGAGAATCTTCAGATTTCCTTCATTAGCTACAGTGCTCCCCCTACTGGAACCAATATGCTTAACACGTTAAACTTAAACATTGCGAAGGGTATAGGCAGAGAGCTGCTGATTTTTAACTATATAATCAAGTATTTGATACATACCCTTCTAAATTATTTTGCTGGTTTGCACTATACACAGTAGCTAGTATAAGAATAATAATCAATATAAGAAGTGAGCCCTTGCTTCAAGAAGTGATTAAGGGATGTAAAGATATTTTACATTTTGACTGATAAAGTAAATTACTTTTGGCATCTGCAGAACTAAAACTTAGATTTGTTTTAAAACAAGGGAATCAGTGTACTCGGTTCCTTTCAGAGTGAAGAGATTGTGATTTTTTTAAATTATCTACTTCCTTTCCAAGCACATTCATCTTTTTCTGGACATGTTCTGTTTAAGCCTGCCCCCCCCCCCCCTAGATTCAAATAATACACAGGACACATCTATGCTTTTTCCCCTCTGTGAACAGTAAAGGGAATCCTTTACATAGAGTAGGATCTCACATCATTATATTTAAGGACTTGAGAATATTGAAGACCCAGACTGCCCCAGGAACAGACATGGGATTAACCTGGCCATTCAGTACAGCATTAGCCTGACTCTTACAAGGTTGCATACTATGTACGAGGCAAGGGCATGTCCAAACATAAACCATGTATGTCACAGCAAATAACTGTCAGGGAATTATTTTTCCTTTTTTTGCACTATAAGATGTGCTATATTTTTTGCCTGGTTAGCTAAATGTTTTTCCCCCTTCTATTCCTGTTTTTTTTTTTTTTTTTTTTGCTAAGTGAATTTTAGAGTTTTTTTTTTCAGCATTGAACAGGTATGCCACCCTGGAACATGCAATATCTGGGTTTGATAGGGGAAGGCTACATTTTAGAAGATGGAGTATAAGCTGATGTACAAGTCCACAAATCGGAGCTACCCCGCAATAAGGAAGGAGGGAATGCCATGAACCAGCTGTTAGGCTGAGTGTACCATAAGAACCATTCTCTGGCTTAAGTAAGGAGAAACTTCTGTATGAATCTGTATTTGGCCAGAAGAAGTACTGCAACCAGGGTCCAGTGTTAGCATGAATTCCACATGTTAACATGTCAGGATATCAAAATATCCATTGTCCAGAAATAGGAGTAGCAGAGCTGTGAATTTTAGTTACCCATGCATCCAAGCATATATGTGTGTATATATGTATACATAGTGCCTATGAATGTCTGCAACATGCCATATACCAACAATGGCAAAAAATATAGGAATGAAATGGGAAAAAAGCACCCTGAATCATACAACATGCCTACTCTGCAAGCTGGCCTGCCACACATTAAAGCTTGCGCCATTTGTAACTCTGCACTTAAAGTTCACAGGACATTAGACTACAAAAAGGTAAAAGTTCAGAAAACTGGGAAAAGTAAGATCTTCTGTACTTGTGTTCTTCTCTGGTATGTGTGCAGTTTTTGTGTCACCACTTTACCACACAACACATCTCTGCAGCAAATGACAGCCTTTTAATTTACTTGCAAGAGAGGCAGTATCTACTGTCTTTAGTCTGCACTCAAAGCTGATATGATATGGCAGTATCCTTTGCTTGGCCTAAGTTTAAAAAAAAAAACATGATCGCTGCCAAGCTTAGGTTGCTGGTGAATGTTAAGGTAGTGCACTAAAGGAATTTAATGGATGCAAACTGTTAGCCCACATTGTCCATTAGTTGCTTTTATCTACCCTGACCTGATGCTATACTCTACATTTCTAACATCAGAAGTAACCCACAAGTGGCAGGCAGTGATACCGCCAAGCCCAAGAATGACTTTACAGCGGGTTTAAGTACAAAGATTGGTTCCTTGGCCAGTAAATGCATAACTTTATTAGTAATAAGAATTCAATAAAATATTAACTGCTGATAGGCTTTTCCACGTCTTTAGTTTTGTTGATAACCACCAGCAAACTTTCCTATGGATTTCTTTTCACTGCTGGAACATTTTAATGAAAGCTTTTATTAAGTGCATCCCACATCAAGTACATAACATTGCTAAGGTAAATAATATTGCAAAGACAAACAAAATATCTGGCTATACAAATATAGTATTTGTGCCAAATCGCAACTCGTGAGGGGGATCAAGAATTTTCTTGCATGATTCTAAAGAATTAAAACAAAGACAAGATTTTTATACCTTAGAAGATATTAGGTGACATGAGGCACACAAGGTACGGTAAAATTTTAACAAATCAGGATCTTACAACTACTCATGCTATTCACTTGAAAAGTACATGAATGTGAGCTTATCATTTTTCTATTACTAAATAAAGAGCAGTGTCCAGTTCACATCTTGGGCTCTGTCTACCACCTTACAATGAACTTTTGGACTTGAGAAACCTTCATTAGGACAAGTTGTGGCATAGACCTCTCTGACATTTTATGATACTTCACTTAGGTTTCTACTCCCATTGTTTGATTTAGGAACACAGCTATAAATTTGCTTTAGACAGACAGAAAATATATGCCAGTTACTTTGCTATCTGTTACAGTAACAGGAAAGGAATTTCATCTCAAGGCTACAGTTAAGAGTACATTTCAATACATCTCTAAGCACTCAAAATTATAGACTATATAGCAGAACTTAACATTTACTTTAATATGTTTTCTCTCCTCCCATTTCACTAAGTACAGGGTAAATCTGCATAGCTGTGTGACATTTTCCACCATTTGAGCTTTAAAGCATATGTATGTTACTCCCTCTCATGTCAAAATCCTCCACTGTCACAGGTTATATATGATGTCACAGCTACTGCATTATGGTCATACTGGGGATAAGGAGACAGACGAATTAACCAAGCGCAAAGGTTCTGTTCTAAAGCACAACTTTAGGAATAAATAAATTAAGAGAATTTTAATACAATTCATAACCTTGAATATAACACCAAATATGTTTAAATACAAAGTTTGGCTAAAGCTTTTGAGAAAATACCTATTTTTTTAACATACTGCAAACTAGGCTTGAGAACCAATATATTTCAAGGGAATCATATCATTGTGGTTATAGGCTTATAGATTCATAGGTGTTTATTAGGCTAATTACCACAAGGGTCTTTTTAAGCCTAGCCATGCATCCCAAATCTCTGACAAGTTCTGATACCCTTGATAAGTGTAAGCATGGGCCTGGAAGATGAACCACTTACAGGTTACCTGTGTCCATTAGAGACATAGGTGCCAAACCAGGGATGAATTTCTGGTTTCTCATCCAATTGTGCAGGTTGCACTTGAATTGGGTTAGGGAGGAACTCAGCTTCATGTGGATAGGGAGCCTGTTCCATAGACGGGGTAGTCTCTGGGACACATGCCTATCTCTCCAGTAGGTCCTATTTATATCGCAGGCAAGGTTTAAGTCTTTAGAATGGCTAATTCTGGTGCTGTTTGTTTTGTGGATATGCAGGATATCCTTCAGAGTGGGGTCTGACAATGCCAGGCATAGATCTCCCCTTAAAAACCTGTAGGAGACAGAATACAGGGGTAGAGCTATAAGGCAGTCTGAATAGGACATTTTTCTAACGCCCTGTATTCTTTTAGTGAGGATTCTCTGTGGACATTCCAATTGTTGGATATGCCTGGTTAGGTACATATCAAAGGGGGCATTGTACTCAATGACAGGTCTAATGAATACCAAATACAGTGGAACAATGACTTCCTTGGACTTAGATACCATACCTTTGTTTATAAGTTGTGTAACATTGAATGGTTTCTTCACCACTGTAGACACATGATGGTCAAAGGCTAGATTACTATCTATATGTGTCCCTAAGTCTCTGACTGCTTGGTCAGTTCTAAGGAGTGTGTTGTCAATATGATAGTTACCAGGGATGGATAACTTCCTAAAGGATACTATTATGTATTTCTTGGCATTTAGGTTTAGTCCATGGCTGTGACACTAGTTGTCTATGTCAGTGTGAGATTCAGTGACAGCTCCTAATTTGCAATCATCTGCAAATTTAGCCAGCCAGAGACCTTGACTTCTGAGAAGTAAATGCCAAAAAGGAGTGGTCCAAGGACTGATCCTTGAGGGACTCCACTTGAGACCGGCCTCTTTGAAGAGGTGAACTCCCAGTTCTAACTTCCTGGGTCCTATCTGTGAGCCAGTTGGCTATCCACTGGGTGACATACAGGTTTATACCTAACCTCTTGAGTTTGTCAACAATGCCCAAGTGGGGTATTGTGCAAATGCTTTGGCCAGGTCAAGGTAGGCAGTGTGAAGGATTTTGCCCTCATCCATTGCTTTGGTGACCTTTTCAAAGAAGTCCACCAGGTTGAGTAGGCATAATCTGCTCTTGACAAAACTAAACTGGGTTGGGTCCAGTGTCTGGAGGTTTATTATATCTCTGTTGATGATCTCCATGATAATTCTTTCCATGGCTTTACATATAAGATTAGTGAGACTTATGGGTCAGTAGTTTCCTGTGTCTGTAGATGGCCCATCTTTGTGCAGAGTGATGTCTGTTGCCTTTCTCTATTCATGAGGGATGAAGCCAGTTTGGAGGTTACAGTTAAATAGTAATTCCAGAGGCCCTGATTAGGTCATATTTAGAAGGCATCCTGGGATATTGTCTGGGCCCACTGATGCAGTGTTCTTGTCTGAGAGAGAGCATTAAGGGCCTGTTCCCTAGTGATAGTGGGGGAGTTATAGTTGATGATATTTCCTGAGGGAAGGTTGAGGGGGAGAGAGGGGTAAAGTTGGAGCTGAATTTATCAGCCAGGGGGGGTTGCTATATCTTCTGGCTTAGTATAGGTGGCCCAATTTACAGTGAGCTCATCACACAATGTGTATTGCCTTTGAGGTTGTGGACATAGCTAAACAATGCTTTTTGGTTGTCCTTGACCTGGGAGGCCAAACTTGCCTCAACTTTGGCTTTTGTAGACTTTATTTGTCCTCTGTGGAGTTTGTTTAGTTTGATGAGAGTGCTTTAATCCTGCTGGGTGCTGCACCTCCTAATTTTTGTCATGATTTTCTTCTTCCTGTTATACAGCCTATTGATTTTGTGATTCCACCAGGGTGGCTTGTTTTTTTTTTTTTTTTTTTTTGAGTTAGTTCTGTACTTCTTCCTGGTGGGTACAGCTGCCTCTATGCAGCTATTAGCATGCTTGCACAGGGTTTCTGTGAACAGTTCTGCATAGGCAGCAGTGTTTATGGGGGCTTGGAATTATGCCAGGTTCTCACTTAATAGCAGGAGGTTAGCCTTAGAATAGTTCCTGAATATTCCAGGTTTAGCTAGGGGTCCAGGTTTTATTTTTACTTCAAAGGACTCCATTTTGTGGTCTGACCTTAGCAGGGAAGGCATTGCAATAAGGGGTGTGCAGCATTCTCCCATATAAATGAGGACCAGATCCAGTATAGCCGCACCCCTGGTTGGTGTACTGACTATCTGGCCCAAGGAGTTTGTGTTTACAAAATCCAGGAATCTGTATGCATGTACATTTGGTGTCGTATAGGATTCCCAGATAATAGAGGGGTAATTGAAGTCACCCATGAATGTTATTGGGTTTAATGGTTAGTTCTTCTAATAAGTTTAAACACATGGTATGGGCTTCCTGAGTCATGGAAGGGACCTATAGCTTGCAAGGAAGTGGTAATGGTAATGGATTTTGCCTATGGTGACTTGAACATGGAACAGCTCAAGTGCATTGTCCTGTTTGACCAGCCTTGAAGTATATTTATTTTAGTGTAAGTTGAGACACCTCCACCTTTAGTCCCTGCCTGTGAAGTAGCTGGCTTAAATGTGTGGAAGGCATTATAACCTTGCACTGTTGGTGTGCTCTCTGCAGCTTTAAACCATGTCTCAGTGACCACACAGGCATCAGCATTCTCTAGGGTAAAGACAGCCTCTAGGGAGTGGAGTTTTTTGTTTAGAGTCCTAGCACTGAGCAGTAATACTTTTAGATTTTCTTGGTTTTGATTTGCTATGTCGGAAATACTTTCAGTTTGGCATTGCCTAAAAAAGTCACTATGGGAGAAAGCAATGTTTTAGCTAGTATTCGAAAGCCTAGATGGGAGAGGGGCAGACCATCCCTGGCAAAGCATCATGGTCTGTTGACCATCTCCTTCCATGCTGACAAGTATTGCACCCTTTTAGAATGACACCAGAAACTAAGCCAATTATTAAAGTCAATCATCTTTTTATGGCATTGTGGCATAATCCTTGGAGAAGGTAAAATGCTGCTCAATGCTAGGCTCATACCAGCCTAAGACACATTCCGAGAGCTCCATGATGTCTCTCTTCATATAGTCTAAGGAGGTACATCTCAGGTCATTTACTCCCACATGGACTATGACCGAGTCATATTGGTAATTGTGGTCCAGTGACCTTAGTTTGTGAGTAATGTGGTAGATCCTAGCCCCTGATAAGCAACTGACCTTGACTTATACAGTCATGGTCAGTGAGAAGGAAGGATTTTCAGAAGTCCTTTTTCTCTTCTACATTCTCTTCTCACTGTAAGATAAAGTACATTTGACCTAGGGACTACAGTCTATTACTAGAAGGCATGTTATCCCACAAAAATTGATACTACTGTTATCCTCAGTGTACATCCTCATCAAAATAATTACATTTGTCAAGATGCATTTTACAGGGGATATTTGCAATTTGCTGCCTACATATAAAATGTATAGCTTAAATGTTAGTATAATATTCTCAGCAGTATATCACTGGAATTTCCACAGGATTGCTTGCTAACCCTCTGTAACATTATGATGATGCTGTATAACTGCAGATGTAGTCACAACACATGAGTAACAGTGCTGATTACCCACATTTTATAGTCAAATCATAGTGGCTATTCTAACACAGAGAACACTGGCATAGCATAACAATACACGGAAAAAAACAACAGGAATAGAATCAGTGAAACCACAAATGGAGTATTTCATAGTTCCAGAGAATGATTATTGCAGGAATGAGACAATCCAGAAGGAATCAGGTAATGATGTTAGATCTGTAAAACAAACTATATAAAAAAAATTTAAGAGCTTACTACATACACTACAAAGCAAAGGGTCATGTGGCCTGGAGTGCAGGGAGGCATGCAGACAAATGTTAAAGTACCTTAAAGGAATCCAGCAGTCAAAAATAACCCCTCTCACAAAAAAAATGGTAAATTACAAGGAGATGTAACATAAGCATATTTGTCAGAGTGGTGATTTATACAGAATTGTCCTTGAAAAGCTCAGAAACATTTTAAAGATCTAATGCAATGTGACCAAAAGATTGGAAATATATATTGTTGGTTAGCTATAGCTGATCCAACAAGTAGAACATCGGAAGTGTAGGATGGCTAAGTAGACTTTGTCACGTATCTGTAAAGTTATGTAGCTAAATGTTTTATAAATGAAAGTACCCCAATGCACTTGTTTTATGTGTAGGTACCAAAAAAGATTCTGGACAAAGAATTCACAGAGATAAACTTCTGCTTTTAACCTCACTGTAAGGCATCCTGGGAATTATGTAGATTTAGCATAAAAAGTAACAATTATTTCTGAACTCAAATGCAAAAACAAAGCTTTTCAGCACTACCAGGTCATATCATAAACAAAAACAGGGAGGGACATGCATTCTGTTTTATCAGAGTTATTAGTATGTCTACATAATTCTCTTAACACCTAAATACAGTGATGATCGTTTATACTGTGAAACAGTTGTCTGTGTGTGGTGGCATTTCTGGGCTGGCTTGACAATGTTGAAAAACATTTTATGAGTTTTGTAATGTCATAGCTGTTGAGTTTAGACATGGCTGTTACTTTTTTGAGAAATCTGCATAATTCCCAGGATGCAATGAAGATGATTACTACAGATACTTTTCTCAAGTGTTTTAATATTTAAAAAGTTGCCATTAAGTTCTGAACCTAAGGTTCAGCAGATGCCCTCAAACCAGGTCTATATTATATAGTCAAAGGTTTAGGTAATCGAATACCTAAAGCTCGACAGCTAAACAGCGAAAGCTGTAAACATCGAACAGCCACTTCCGCAATTTTTTTTCATAGGGAAAAAAATCACTTGGCCGTTATTGGGAATCTGCCCTTTTCTCCACTGTAGAGCAATCTTGGAGTTGGTATATTTAGTTAGGGGGGTGAAGCCCTCCACTCGATTAGGGTTTGAAAGGTTTTTTTTGTCTGGCCAAGCAAATTTTTTCCCTACAAAACAATTCACGGAAGTGGCCATTCAATGTTTACAGCTTTCGCTGTTTAGTTTTTGAGCTTTAGGTATTCAATTACCTAAAGGTTCGACTATATAATATAGACCCCTCAAACCATAGTTTAAGGTCTGTTTTTATATATCTCTGTCAAGTGCTTGTGTTTGTCTACAAGTCAGTACTTAGTCTGGACTTATGTAATTCTGCACTACACTACATCTGAATCTTAACTGTTGCATATCTAACTATCTAAGCTTTTTTTTGTATTTCTAAACTTTTTTTTCCACCAGCAGCAAATGGTCACTGAATTGTAGATCTTCCTGTCATTGATAATCATATGGCATACATTTTCCAACAGGCTTACTTTAGTTTAATGAGTAAGCAACAGTCACCATGACAACCTTCTGGCTGCCCATACTTCCACAGATTGAACACTTTACCACGCTTTCTTTGACACCTCCCATTTTACTTTCAACCTTTATAGTACCTCTCAGGATGCCATGTTAGTAAAGTATTTGCAAGCCTGCAATATAAAACAGCAAAAAGATGAACATCAAGCAATCCTGACATCTGTATCTCTTCATAGCTTTGGAATCCACATACAAATATCTGTGTTTACTTAGTCATTCTTAAACCATGTAAAACACACTACACTCAACTTGCTGCTTCAGGGCTGGAATGGGAAATTTTGTCTCTTCCGAGTTAGTTGGCCAGAGTAACATTCCAAACAAATGTGAGGTGTTGGGCTCATATTTACATCTATTAAACATAAACATTACTTATGATAAAGTTAAATCTGGGGACAAAACTATGCCACCTTATTTTAAATTTATGCAGCCTCTAATCTTTTAAACCACCAGATAAATGCATTCAGCAGTTCAACTTGTGATGCATTATTATTAACATTTCATTCTATGCCACTAATGTCAGGTAATTAGCCTATCGCTTGTATCCTCCTCTTTGTCATGGAGTCTGATGAAGCTGCATTACAGCAGCCTTTCTTCAGCAAGGACCCTGTCTGCAGAAAGTGGCATAGTATAGCATAGCTGTAAGCATTGTGTAGAGGGTTTTTCTAAACATGGACTCTCCTTAGATACACTGTGCCTAATCACTCTATCTACCTTTCTTTTCATTTCATTTTCTCTCTCAGTCGTTTTGATTTTCGTTCCATTGTATTCTCTCTTTTTCTTTCCACTTATTTCTTTGTTGTTTACTTGGAAGTTAATTGGTACCTGCATCTCAGTGTTTGAGGTTACTAGATGTTATACATCATCTATTACCCTCACATTCATTTGTGAGCATTAAACAAATATAGTTTTTAAGATGTTTGCCTTTTCTTGGCCATTATTGCAATAACTCCTTTGTTCTTTAGTCATGCGGTCTATTTTCTGTCATATTTTTCTTTGCTATAATAAATAGTGGATCTTTTTACATTACTTTCTGAAGGAACTAGTTTCTGTTTCATTCACTTATATGAGTTCCTGACTGTTATTGCCAACTTACATCTTTGTCTCCTTATAATACATAAAACGTTACAATTTTCTTCCTAGCAGTATCATCAGTTGAGAACTATGGTAGTGCTTCCTTCCTGCTTGTGCAAATTTGCTGACACAGTATCTTGTTTCCCTTATTTGGTTCTATGTGCCAATTCCATCCATGTTTTCTACCTGCCTACCAGGGCAGTCCTCCTTTATAAAGTTAATTTTACTGAAAATGAGAATCTATATCTTTGTACATTTCACTACTTTGGTTCTCTTTTATGATTTCAAATATTTTAAACATGGTTTCTTCTTATATCTCAGTAACACTGCAAGTTTTAGAGTCCACCATAGTACAATAAATACACAAAAGTGTGTCAGAAGAGAATTTGGAACAAGTCTCTCTTGAATCATCTGAAGTACAAAATCATACAAGTAACAAATCACCATCAGCTAAAGCAGGCAACATATCAAAAACCTGTAAGTAATCCTCAGCAGCTAATGTAAGAAACATTTGCAGATGATACATATGTAGAAGCACAGGTATTCTGCCAACTGTCTAAGTTAATGAAACTCCTTTTTTCCACAGCCTCACCTGTAGGCTGGTGCCTTATTAGAGATGTTAATGCTTTAAAAAAGAAGACAAAATGCATTAGGGGGTTTACACCTCTTCAACCAGAACTTAATTGATACCATAAACAGTACAGTGGTGTAGCAAATTATATTATGGAATGGGTTTCACTGGCAACAAACTCCTTTTTTATTTTTTGTAATTTTTCAAATTATTGCAAATAATAGATTTACATCACAGCTAAGACTGTTAAATTTTCATATTGCACGAAGTATCTTTTTAAGGATCTGTTAGGTTCATGATTTTTATGTTTACTTGTATTACTGACAAAAATTGTTGCTGTTTGTCCATTTACTGTTGCTGCTGACAACATTGTTATCTCATTGCAACATCACTTCCACCTGTGTAACACAAAGCCCTTCAAGGAAATGTCCATTGGTTACCAGATGATAGTGCTCTATTTACCCTGCTAATTGAAAAACTGGTGGCGCATCATGAGCCAGTCTTGTCAATAACAGCTACTACTGTTACAATGTTTATATTATAAATGCTGTAGCCTTGATCTATGAATAATTTTTAAGTTTAATCAGATCCGAAAAACAATGGATACATTTTTTGTCTTTGAATGTAAGTATTGCCTATATTTATTTTGCGGACTTAAGAAGGAATGTACCCACATACTCTAAAATGTCTTGTGAGAGATGCTACAGCAGTGACAGACAGGTCCCAAGAATGCTACTGCTTGCTAGTCCGTCCCTATATTTTAGGAGTGAGATTTGGGTCCACATGTCTAGTATGTCCATATTCTTAGGACTCAGTCAAATACATTAAAGATGGTTCTACAACTCCTTTAGGGTTGTGTTTTCTCTCCCCTTCTGTTCATGACTGAAATGGACAGAATATCATTGTGAAGTAAATGTTAGGTGAATATTTAGTTTGGTGATGTGAGTGTTAAGTGACTATGAGCTCTGATGTGCAGGGGAGCATTCACTTATGGATGGGATCAAAATTAACACCTACAAACCACAGGTCTTGGTTCTCTCCTGTAGAAAGTGGACTGCCATCTGCAGGAGTATGGGAAAGCAGCTACCTCAAATGGAAAAATTTAAGTATCTTGAAGTCTTGCTTGTAAATGAAGGTAGAGGGATCTGAGGCCTGGCCAGTAGATTGATGGAATCATAGCTATTCTGCATGTGTTTAGCAAACTGCAGTGGTGAAGAAAAATCCGAGTCATATGATAGGATTCTCAATCTACCTTCCAATTTATATCCCCAACATCATCTACAGTTACCAGTTCTGAGTACTGAAAGAAAGATGAAATCATGGAACAGGTGAAATAAATTAGCTTCTTTCTTAAAGTAGCTAGGCTCACCCTCTGAGGAAGAGTGGATAGAAAGCAACAATTAGGGATGATCTTGAAGAAAATTCATTTTGTCATTGGGTTTAGAGAAGTGAGTTGAAGAGGTTTGAACAACCAGCAATGTTGCCTCCTTGTGAATCCAGAGCCAGAATATGTTGCAGGGATTATATCAACTGGCTTTCCTGGAAATCCCAAAGAGTAAGACTGTTGCCAGGGATACAGAAGTCTGTTTTACCCAAATTGGCTTTCTACAACCACAATCTTTACCCTGCAAGTACTTTAGACAATGGGGACATCAGTGATTCTCATTCAGATCTTATTCTTGATAGACTTTTTTCCACATTCAAAAGTGCAGTCTTGTTGATGTGGCTGGGAGTCTGCCACAGTGCTGCAAAAACACAACCACTATGATCCTTAATCACAACTCCGTACAAACAGTATACTTCACTGAGGCTTATCATATAGTTTATTCTGAATGATGTCCTGCTTGTCATTAGTAACAGCACACGAGTAATATCCAGTGGGTCCATACAGGAGAAAAATAGCTTAAAGCCTATAAATTAAGACTTTTTTCTTTGCACATGCATAACTTCCTTATACTCTAAAGCAGTTATTAGTTGTGTTAGCAAGTTTAGGTGGAGATTCAAGTGAGCTAACACAACATACTCAAGGTTCCCTCTGATGGTTTGACTTTCTCATGTATTATTTCAAATGTTACCTTGGCTACATTAAGTGAAGTTTTACACCTTTACTCCATTGTTTGGTACAGTCTATCTTCCGGAGTACTTAAGAACCAAAGGTTAATGATAGCAGATAAGGTTATATTAAGCTCCCTTAATATGCCCTTCATCCATTCCAAACAGAACTGTATTTGTCATTCCTCTAGTTTTCATCTTATTTTAACAATGCTGCTGAGTTAGTCACATAGGTAGGTTCATAGGTTTATAGGTAGGTACTAGGCTATTGGCCCTAGGGCCTATACAAGCCTAGCCAAAAAGGTACCCCGGCTTTCACCACCCAAGAAAATTATTTTCCTGTGCCCCTGTCAAGCAGAACCACAGAAGTGATCCCCGGGGTGAATTTCCTATTACCCATCCAATCATCAAGATTTTTTTCTTGAAGAGTGCTAATAAGGAGCTCTGTTTGACATAGATAGGTAGTCTGTTCTAGAGTATGGGAAGTCTCTGGGACAGAAATCTATCCCTCCAGCATGTTCTGTTTATTGTGGTGACAAGGTTTAGGTCCCTAGAGCGTGTAGCTCGGAGGGATTGAGATTTCTTTAAGTGGAGCATGTCCAACAGCTCTGGGTTTGACATAGCTTTGTATGTTAGGCAGAGATTGCCTCTGAGTAGGCGATATGCGACAGAGTAAAGCTGGAGTTTTTTTAGACGGTCTGCGTAAGGCATCTGTTTGAGGCCAGTAATCCTCTTTGTGAGGTATTTTTGCGGCCTTTCCAGTTGTTGTAGATGTCTTGTGAGGTACATACCAAAAGGGGCGTTATACTCTATAATGGGTCTAATGAGTGATGAGTAGAGGGGAACAATGACCTCTTTTTTTCTGGATGAGAAACCTTTTGTGATGGGGTGTGCCACGTAGAAGGGTTTCCTGACCACTGTGGCAATGTGATTATCAAAGGAGAGACTACTGTCCACCTGTGTCCCCAGGTCTCTTATGACACTTTCGGTGTTAAGTAGACCACCACCTATGTGGTAGTTCATGGGTACAGAGTTTTTACCAAAGGGGATGACAATGCACTTTTTGGCATTGAGCTTGAGACCATGTCTTTGACACCAGGCATCTGTCTCAGTGAGGCCCTTTTGTAGGATGTCCACATCATTAGGAGTTTCGATTATTTCTCCTAGTTTGCAGTCATCTGTGAATTTAGTTAGCCAAAGACCTTCTGTGTTAGCCTGTACTTCAGAGAAGTAGATACCAAACAGGAGAGGACCCAGGACTGAACCCTGTGGTAATCTACTTGTCACTGGTCTGAAGTCTGATTTGGAGTCTGCTACTTTCACAGTGTGGGTTCTGTCAGTAAGCCAGTTGGCAACCCATCTTGTGACATAGGGATTTATACCTAGTTTAGTGAGTTTATCTATATTTCCAGAGTGGAGGATGGTGTCAAACGTCTTGGTGAGATCTAGATAGGCTGTGTGAACCACCTTACCCTCATCTATGGCTTTGGTGACTACTTCATAGAAGTCTTTCAGGTTTAGGAGACATGATCTGCCTTTTACAAACCCAAACTGTGTGGGGTCCAGAGTTTGGAGATCTCCAATGTCTTTGTTTATGAGTTCCATGATGATACGTTCCATGGCCTTGCAGACGAGGCTCATCAGGCTAATGGGACGGTAGTTCCCGGGGTCTGTTGTGGCCCCCCTTTGTGGAGTGGGATAACTGTCACAGTGTGCCATTCAATGGGCACAAAGCCTGAGGTGAGGCTATGATTGAACATGGTACTTAGGTGGGGTGCCAGTTCATTCTGTAGTTCATGTAGAAGGCAGCCCTGGATGTTGTCAGGTCCCATCAATGCTGTGTTCTTGGCTTTGGAGAGTGAGGTTTACCTGTGCAGCCATGATTACAGGAACGCTGCATTTTTCCGGTATAAAGATGGGCCCTTTAGGGGGTGAGAGGTGGGTAAAGTTAGCACTGAACCTATCTGCCAGGATGTTGGCAATATCAGTTGGTTCTGTATATTTAGTGTCATTGTGCTGTAAGTCAGAGCAGATCTGACTGTTGCCATTGAGATTTTTGACATAGCTATAGAATGCTTTGTGGTTGTCTTTAGAATCAGTGGCCATTTTGTTTTCATAACTAGCTTTGGAGGATTTTATGAGGGATCTCAGCTTCTTACTGAGGCTGACCAGGGAGTTCCTCCAATCGTGGGATTTTACTCTTTTTTGCAACAGTTTCTTTCTTCTGTTGTAGAGTTTGTTTATGGCAGAAGACCACCAGATTGGCTTCCTTTTTTTGGAGGATAGCATCTTGGTTCTGTTAGGGATAGCATGATCCATGCACTTGTGTAAGTGCTTATAAAGTGCATTTGTGTAGGATTCAGCAGTCGTACCTCTATTGTCCATTAGCATGGGTGTCGTGAAGTTTGCCACTTCTGTCTTAAGAAGCATGAAGTTGGCTTTGGAGAAATTTTTTATGGTTGTTTTCCTAATGGGGGGTGGGAGCAGGATGTGGATGTCTAGGGTGATTTGCTTGTGGTCGGATCTGACCAACGGGGAGCTGACCTCTGGTGCAGAACACCGGTCACCCATGTTGGTGATGACTAGGTCTAGGATACTGCTGCCCCTGGTGGGGGTGTGGATAAGTTGATCCAAGGCGCTGGAATTGATGATTTCCAGAAAACGTTGAGCAAAAGAGTTGGTACATGAGTAGTTTTCCCAGTTAATGGTAGGGTAGTTGAAATCACCCATTATTAGAGTGTTGGGTTGTACCTTAATATTTTCCTGTGTATCAAGAAAAGAGGAGTGGGAATCCTGGGACATGGTGGGGGGTCTGTAGCAAGCTACAATCTGGATTGCGGTTTTGCCCAGAGTTAGTTGAACTTGAATAATCTCGGATGCATTATGCTGAGCAACTAGCTTGGAGGTGTGGATATCCTTAATGAATATGGACACGCCTCCACCTTTAGTGTTTCGGTCCGGGTTTGTTGGCCGAAAGGTGTGGTATGAATTATAACCTGGTAATGCAGGGGTGCACTGTGGAGCTTTGAACCAGGTCTCTGTCACTGCACAGATGTCAATGTTCTCCATTTTAAGGAGTGCCTCGAGTGAGTGCATTTTGAGGTTTAGACTTCTAGCAATGAGTAGCATTACCCTCAGATTTTGCTTGCTTGCACCTGTTACGGTGGTGAATTTGTCATTTGAACCTTGCCTAAAAAAGGCACTATAGGGGTGGCAAGAGCCTTTGCCAGTATCCGGAATTCCAAGGGCAACAGGTGCAGGCCATCTCTGGCAAAGCAGCGTGGTCTGTCGATCATGTCATCCCAGGCAGACAGATACTGGATTCCCTTAGAATGACACCAGAAGCTTAGCCAATTGTTAAAGTCAATCATTTTGTCCTTGAACTGTGGTGTCATTCTGGATGATGGCAGGATGCTACTCAGGGCTAGGGTCATACCGGCCTGGGCTACAAGATCGGAGAGCTCCTGCATGGTTAATCCAACATGTTTAATAATAGATTGCTGCAAGCAGCTATAGCCATTTCACTGAAAAAGTAATGCTCTTTCATATCGCTGTTGAGTCATCCTTCCTGTGTTTGTCAAATTGTAGTCCTTTGTTTACATGAAGTACCTTTTCTCAAAGGAAACATTTACAAAATATTGTGCAAAAGTTTATGACACAACTCTCCAGTCAACAGCAAGGGTGGCACCTAAACATAATAACAGATTAAACTAAACTATCAGGCAGAAATCCTTCCACTTCTTTAATACAGAAGATTATCCGCTGATTATAACCCGCTTATTATATGTTCAAGGCATGGATGTCAAGAAATTCACCTCAAGAACGAAGCTTTCAAGGTGAATCTTGGCATACGTGTTTAGAACACATAATAAGGGGTTATGATTGGTGAGACAATTATAATTCTTTGTAGTGCATGGAGCATTATCTGCTCCAATTACTACTATTCAAAGAAGAAAAAAGCACTAAGTGTTTTCCTGGAATTTAGAGCTGTAAAACACTTATTGAGCCCCTATAGAGAATTAGTGTAATGCAGTCTGTTACATTTACACTTACCTCCATACCTCTCACACCGTATAGATTTTTTCAGGACATCCAGATTACTCCTTTATATTTTGATCTGTTTGTTATAAAATATATGTTTTTTGGACAAACCACCGAGGCTTGAAGTAACTAAATAATGATATACTTTTGAGTTCCAGCATTCACATTCTTCAGATTATGGAGGCAAACAAACACATCCTCTTAATTCTAGTAACTCTCTTTTAAGTATTTTATTTTTTTTTTCAGGGAGTTAAGAACATATTAAGGGAATGGACAGCAGACAGAAAGAAATGTTTTGTTCTGTCACTGTCACTTGCTAGTCAGTTCAGGCAGATTTTAAAGTCTTGCATGGGACCCAACCTTAACAACATAGGATGTTCCATGCACTACATAAATATTGGCAAATCCTACCTTGACAGGCCTGTTGTAGGGTGATATGCCCTACCACTACCCCCCCATAATACCACACACACTCATAAGTCCCACCTGTGCCTGTATTTCACAAGCAAACACATGCACACACACTGCAAATGATATGTATGTCCACGTTGTGCATGTGTCTATTCCTGTAATTCCTACATACCCCCAGCATTCTATCACACCACTGATCTCTGGACAAAGACAGCATTGTGCACATTGGCATTTTAAATACCATTATCTGAATGGATCCTAAAGTCAGTCTGTGTGTCATGATTGTAAAGGTAAAGACGCATGGGTCTCTTAATGTTGTTACACATGGCTCTCAATTGCCCCCTAATATGCCTCATATTTTTGCCCTGTCTCATAACATTTTTGATTTTCAGTTAAATCACTGAGGATTACAATTAGTAATGACAGACCAGAGTCCCACTTCTTAGTCTTCAGAAAATGCATGCTGAGTAAATTAATGTAATATTTAAACAGTGTCCCTGATTCTGGGTCATTTTCCCTCAGTATTGTTTGCCTTTGTCCCTGATTCTTGTGAAAAACAAACTGAGAGCTGTGTTCTTTCCTCTTACAGTATGCCTGAGTAGTGCAGAGTAAAGAACTGCCTTGTATTGACAAGAGCCTCTGGCAGGAAAAGGGGCTTGCATGCTGGGTATCAGGTATTCAGGTACAATGTTTTGTTTTGTTGCTGTGGGTACAGCATATAATTTTGTATAACCAAGAATTTTATCTGAAGTTACAACTGCCCCTAAACAGCACACAACTGACATTGTGTTTATCTCCTTTGGAAACACTTGACTGATTTATCTGATTATAGCTGTCCTATGCCTGCAAACAGGCTAGTTTTCCTTCATTTTGTAGGGAGTGTGACAAAGTACCAACATTTCATTAAAATGCATAAATGCACACACACTCTTGTCTGTGTTGCAACTATGTTGTTGCACCGTGAGGCCTCACTGTCTGTGAATATATCCTGCATGTGGACCCAGTCTTCAAGGTCAGTCCTCATTTACTTTGTATGATGGAATATGCTTTGACAATCACTTCAGAATCTCCCATGAGAGAAATAAAAATTAAAGTAGGCTTTTCAATAAGCAAGGTATCATTTGAGCTACAAGTCTTCCTCTAAGCCTCACCAGCATTCTTTGCTGTCGAGAAGAGTTAAACTGGAGTTGTCCTCCATGGCATGACTATATAAAGGTATCAGCACTGAAACATGCACTTTGCAATGTATACCATATGTAATGCCCAACACGTCTCCATTCCTTCAGGTCACAGTCCCAGATAAAGTGTACTATGCCTCCAGTAAACTGCTTTCATTCTGGACTGTGGGAATGCTTGTGTCATGTGATCTGTAACTCTCTCTTTCCACCAAAACATCAGCTGACCCTTTTGTGTTAAGTTTCACGTTGATGATGGCAGACTGTAATAATATGTATAGACTTTTACTTCTGTGGGGCTCTGGTTTAATGGGGATGTAGCATTGAAAATCAAAATGCCATCTTTTCTATTTTTGTGGTTTTATATTATCCTTTACTGATGCAGTAACATATACTTAATAACTCCATTTTCTTTTCATATAATAGATTTGTCTTCCCATGGAAGGAAATTAAGGTCCCCTCAAGATTTTGCAAAGGCATACATTGATATATAGTAGACAGTTTCCCTCTGCAAGAAAGTTATTAAATATAAATAATCAATGGGAATACACGTGGGCAGGGAACTGTGGTTCCATGGGCTATCTGGCCATGTGATTTTAGGTTTCTTTTGAATATGATATTAGTGCCAGCTGCAAAAATGCAGAGATGGGAATCTTTCTGGATAATGCACCATGCATCCTGCATATTCAAGATGTGTAATTAAAACATGGGAACAGCAAAACTACTTTTTGTCTGTGAGAAATAACTACAATCAGTAAAAACTACCTTCAGCTGAAGTTAGAAATGTTAGCTTTTTGAATGCAACATGTTTAATTAGTCCCAGCCCTGAGGGCTACATCTATATTTTAAGCTTACATCAATGCTGTGCCTATTTGATGAGTTGTGTTACTGTAACACACAAATCACTGAACCCATCCCATCAAATGGGAGTTCACCAGTTTTTGTCACAGTTTATTATATTACTTTAAGGCAAAGGGAATTTATTCTCTTACAAGATGATAAAGTGTGAGGCAGAGAAACTGTAGGAGAGTAACTTGGCTAGGCACATATATTATAAATGTATTGACTAAATCTGTCATTAATTATTGTCAGTAAATCTGCACAAGTTTCCAAGACATCCTGTCAAAAACATAAAGTATACATGACTGATCCTGCTACTCGCCCCTGTTCTGATTCCCAGTGCTCAGTCTGTTCGAGTGCAGCACTTCAGCACTGGTATCATGGACTTACTGCCCCTAATGTGTGGGATATAGGGGCAAAGATCCCTGCATTAGGGTGGGAGGGCATGCCCGCCAAATAAAAAATTTCAGTGAACGTTCATCCAATGAGATGGGTTTGAAGATTCCTATCTTTGTGTAAGGCCATTGGATGAAATGACCATAACGTCTTTGGTTACATAATAATAATTTTAATTTGCACTAAACTGTCTAGCTTACAAATTAACTGAATTTTTCACTCTGAACCAAAGTCTGATAAATCAAAACCTGGCCTAAAGCAAATGTACAAATTTGCATACAGCTCAACTGTTACGATTTAAGCATATTGCTATGATTTCTGCCCATTCATTTCGCCTTACTTCTCCTAAATTTAGTGATTTATAAATGTTGACTTGTTTAAATTTGCATATATTATTAAATACCTAAAATTAAATTGATGCAAGGACTCTGTCACTGACTATATAGGGTCTGTCATCAAAAGACCTCTTGTAAAAAGAAGTGGCCATCTTTCTGACTTTCTGCTATGATTTTAATTGACAATACTATAATTTTCAATGCTTAGAGGTAGAGGTGTGATTATGTATACGCTACCTTTGGTAGACCTTAATCCAGAAAAAGCATTTTTTTCAATACTGGTGTTAACAAAATTCTTGTTCCGACCCTCCCCCCACAGTGTACGATAATATAATTTTGTGGTAACCAAAAAGAACAAAATAAGATGCAATGTCAACTATATTAACCCACACAAAAAAAGTTCTGAGAAGCATGTTTATTTCATGACTCACATGCAATCAAAACAGCATATAACTGTTAGCCTTTTGTTTAGCTATGTCATCTTAAAGACCAAACTTCAACTCTGTTATTGCAGCAATCAGATTTCTCCCTAGAAATCAAATGATTTTTACATTAGGAACAGAAACATGACTCTAGATTTATTGGCAAGGGGAACAGACAGTGCATTTTTCAAATGTTACTGGTATAGGGGGGTGCATTTTCCACATTTCATCATCCTTTTTAGTGGAAATATTTTAGAACAGTATTGCACATTTTGCCTATAAGAATGAGAAATATAGGTGGAAAAAAATGCCACATCTGTTTGCCTAGACCATGCCTATTGGAAAGCTTAGAGCTCTGTCTGACCTGAGCTCTATCACCAATTTTTATAATAAGTGGGTAGCTAAAGACTAGTTCCATTTGAGGAAAGCTGTCCATCTAGTCTTCTGAACAAAAAAATATTTTATGTTTGTGTGTGTGTGTGTGTGGGGGGGGGGGGTCTACACTGCTCTCAAGATTATTTATCACTATAGCATCTCTGGTTGGGTTCAAATGTAAAGACCAGCTTTGGAAGACAGAATTAATATATTAAAATACCCTCTAAAACAACATTACTGCTAAAAAAAAAAACTGGAACTAGTAAATACATTTTTATTCAATCTTGATAAGAAGCGCATTCATTGCACAATAATTTTCCCCCTAAATATATCAACGATAACAGTGAGAAGGCTGTACATGCTGTTTCTGAATATACAGATTACTTATTATTAAGGAATGCATAAAGCAAGGTTTAGTACTGGAGCACTGAGGGCATTGATTGATTCAAAGGGGTCTGCAGCAATATCTGAAAACAAAGTGGAATTAAAATGGGTCTTACTGTATTGTCCTGAGTTGCTAGTATTTTACCTTCAAATATTAACCAAACAACACTTATTCTGATTTTTCTGGTAACATCAACCAATTACAGTGACATGAAGGGCAGGTATTCAGTCAAACAGCAAGTACTGTGAGTGTAAAGGAAGGTACCCACTCAAACATCAAATACTGTGACAGGAAAGGAAGGCAGTCAGTCAAACATCAAATACTGTGACAGGAAAGGAAGGCAGTCAGTCAAACAAATGTTGTGAGAAGAAGGCAGTCAGTCAAACAAAAGATGTAAACATATTAGCTAGTAAATTAACACACAAACCTGCCTAGAATTTATCAGTGCCTGTGAGGAACTACTTTTTTGTCAATTATGATTGTACCAAGTATATGCTTGTAGCCTCTCACAGGAAGATCAGCTGTACAATGATATAACAGAAAAAAATGAAGTTCAGTACACTAGAAAAGCGTGATACACGCACTAAATATGTTTAAATTGTGTATTAAACTGTATTAAGCATAATTACTGAAACAACAGTGTTAAATGTGTTTAGCTGTAAGTTCTCCTGTACAGTTTATAGATAAGGGTATTTATAGAATGTGGCAACCTCCACCAATCAGAAGCCATCTGTTTCCCAACAGCATTACAAACAAGTATGGTTCACTGCAAAAGTAGCCATGCTTACTGTAACTAGTAAGAAACTGACAGCTCATCCAGTCAGGTGTTTGGAGCCAAGTGGACAGAATCAGAAGGGACTGCTCACAGCTATATTAATACCATCCTGTTGTGCTCTACCATAAAGGATATCATTTAGTATCTCTTTGCATCACCCTAAATAAACAGTTTATTACTCTTAGTAGTAGCATTGCCTTAGTCCCCCAATGAATATCAAGATCCCTCCTGGCTGTTTTACTGCCCCATTCATTCTCCAGGACAGCCTTATAGCCTATTCATTCCATTAGAGGCTGAGTGCACTATAAGTGCCATCAGATGAGGGGAAGATTTGTTTTTCTTATGCCACAGTGTTTATCTCTCTCTCATGCAAAATGATCTTTCTTGAAAGTGGCATGCAATGGGCTTTGTATGGGACTGTCACCCATCTCTGTGAAATATGCAAACCCACAGACACCCCAGCCCTTTGAAGCAAACACCTGCACTTATTCTTTGATATCCACCCAAGAACTTAAATGAAGCACATGTCATTGGGTATGCATCCTTTCCCACCCTGAGAAAGATGGCTGGGCTCAGCCACATATCCCTCCTGCCCTACCCCTAATAGGACTGCTAATTGATACCAGTTTGATTCTAGTCAGGGCTGTGTCTATCTATGGCACAGAGATGACCTTTAACAAAAATGCTGATGCCATTTCTTTCTGCAAAAGTACAGACTTAACAGGACAAGTTTTGCATCTGTCATACTCATTTTGTTATATTTTATCTTCATATCTATTAACTTGCTGAATGCGAAAACCTGTAGGTTTTCTATTGTCTCATCCTTACTTTATGCATGTTAAGCTTTTTTATTGACTGCTAAGCATATCTGATTTTGACATGCAGTATTAGAAAATAAATGCACCACTCCACAGTCATACTTTGCATGCACCCACCTAATGCAATGAAAAAAGCATCCAAACACATAAGGAAGTGTGTGTAAGCACACACACACACACACACACACACACACACACACACTGCATGCATCTTTCCTACTATAAAACAAACAGGAAACGTTTCCAATGGTGCATGCAGCGGTCACATTTATCAGTGACACATGCTTTTGTCTTGTGTATTAAAGCATCTAATGTTTGTATACATTAGCACACAAGTGGACCAGTTATTACATTTTAGCCCATTTACTACACATTTGAGACATAATGGCATGTTAATCAACACTGTCTAAAATCTGAGCTCACTGTTTTTCAGTTCTTTTTTTTCCCACGGTGTAGGTTACTAGTGAATTCATTTTGAATAAATATTAAGGTGCCATTCTAATGAGAACCTAGTAAGGAAACCATGTGCTCAAAGTGTACATGGGAATGTAGTTTTAAAGAGGATTCATGGTGCTTTGACAGTCTTACTAACCATCACATCTTATGCACAAACACCTAATGTACCATAAACACTACTTCTGCTGTGGAAAAAAATGTGCTTTAATATAAATACTGTAAAATGCTTCAGAGGTTTACTCTGTAAATAATATTGGGGCAATTTAGAAGCATTTCTTTTGAGGTGTGTATCTGTTGAGAGGAGCTCTTTTGCTTCCCCAAAGCAAATAAAACTTCATTAAAAATTGTCTATCCTATTTAAAAAAAATGTTGTTTTTATACAATCCTGCTTTGTTAATGCAGTTATTCTTTGGCAGTCATTGTCAATGTTCTTGTGGGATAGGTAATTATAATTATATCTGCTGGGCAGTTACAGTGATTTTCTGAAAGGAATTAGGCTGTACTTGCAAGGCTGTTTCACCATAACCAAAAATAAATAAATAAATAAACATGAAAACATGAAAAAGAACAAACATATATCTCTTAACCCACTGTGACTGGTAACTGTTGTAAGAAGCTAGGCTCAAAAAGTAACAGGAAATTATATATATTTTAAAAACATGCACACCATACAGCCACCCATCAAATATAGGCACAAGACCAACTAAAACAATGATATCGGGTACAAAACCACATTCTAACATGGTTATTTTTCAATTTCTACCCAAAATGTGCCGAAATGCTTGAGAAAAATGCCTATTCCAATCATAGAGTGACAAATATGAAATGCGATAAAAGACAGTAAATTTTATTTTACCCATGTTCCACTATTTTTTGTGAGATAAATGTGCTTTGCAGACCAACTGTCTCACTCCTGGCATGAGAATGCAACCATGTAGAATGCTTGGCTGCTGTATTCCACTTGTGACTATACATAATATTTTCATATTCTCCTATCTGTAACACTGTCAGATGAAATACAAAATGTTTCTCAGTACAATGAAAGCCTGTCAAGTGGGCTTTATCAATCAATATTTATAATATAGTTCAATATATAGCAGAACAGTGGAGGCTGCAAAAGAAAGGCTATTCTAGACTATATTTTTCTTGGGCATCTCCAAAGACACTCACACAGGATGCTGTGTATGTGTATTAAGACACAACTAATGTATAATCATATAATGACACATTTCACATGATGTTACGCATGAAGCATTTGTGTAGAGCAATTTCAAATACAACTGAGAAAGAGTACACATTCCTCATGTGTCTTATTTGCAGTGCTACTTATCTTTAAAATGAGTAAAAAGACATTCAGGCCTTACAAATAAATTTGTAATTTCTGTATAAAACAGTACAAACAGAAACCTAGTAGCATCTGAGGACTGCTTGTATTGCTACTCAACCAGAAGATATACTAGAGTGTGTCACAGTCACATAATAATATTGTTCTTTTACAATTTGTTCTTAAATTACCTTAATATTATAGTTAAGGATGATGATCCACAGAAATGAACGAATGTTCTGAGATTTCCAATTTGATATTTTCAGTGCTAGAGTAGGAATAGGTAAAGGGTCTAGAGCAGAATAAGAAAAGGAGCACAGCAGAAAAGCACCTGTGCGAATAAGATGCATTTTAAGATGACAAGAGTGTAAAAATGCTTATGAAAGAGGCAATTAACAAAAGTCATCCTGAAATAGCCAATAGCAAGTTTTGGATGAATTTTGGTCTCCCTGAAGATCCCCCTACTCAGGAGATGAGAACCAGCTATGACTGCTGGACACTCGCATAGGGATCTGAATGAAAATTTAGGGGTGATAATGTACATTGTAATGCAAACATGCTATTTTTGCACCTTTTTAATAGTTGACTTTTTATTTTTGCAAGGTAAGCAGTGAATGTTCAGACACACTTTTGATTTAACATCTATACTGGTTCTTGTGAAAATATTTTTGCTTTTGTACTTTATTTAAAAAAATGCTGCATTTGTGATATCCCACTAGCTTCCAAAATGTATTTTTCACTCTGCAATCATTCTGGTTGCCTTTTTGCTGGGACTCTGGACAGTATTAAAAAGTTGTAAATACTGGTGCTCTTACTTCTTTTTCTTCACCCAGGCCATCTTCTGTTGTACATGTGCTGCAATATGTGTTTCAAATGCCAGTGATAACCGTGGGGTTATCATTTGTCACTAGTACATTTTTCATTAGTTAATGGTACATCCTACAGTAATGACAATTGGATGGTGGCTGCTAAAAGGAACATGGTTTGAATTATTCTGCTTAATCTCCTTCACAGGCAACAATGAATAAGAAAGCAGATATGTCCACATTCATTCATTTTCTATGTCCACTTTATACTGATCCGGGTAACAGTAAGTCAAAGTCTGTCCTGATAAGTAAGAAGAATAAGTCATTGGATCAACCCTTGGCGGATTCTCAGACTACTGCAGAGTGCATGACCATGCATTGCCCCCATACACACAAACACATATATATGGGCACTTTATAGTTTTAGGAGTTCAATTACTGTGGGACTTGGAATTAGGAAGGAAACCAGAGATACCACATAGTAGTGACGCAGAAAGAGAGAGGACATGCAAATTTTGCATAGAGGCAACCAAGTCCAGAACCAAACCAAAGAGCCAGGTTTTGTAAAGCAGCAAGGCTAACTGCTGCACCGCAGTACCACCCACATCTCTCCAAAGATGACAAAATCTGTAACACAGTGGGCAACGAGGATACCAGAGAATATATAGATATTGAATCTGGGAGACTGGAGTAGAGATATAGTGAACAATAACTGTGAACCAGCTGTACAACATACTAAATGATATGCATCAGCCTTTGAGACTCAGTAATCTGATATGGTGAGAGGATGGCACTAAATGAGCTGGACAGTAAATTGTGTAGTATATCAAAGGGCTCAGATGCCTTCAGTGAATTAAGTGAAAAGGGAAAGCAATAAGCAATTCCACATTACAGCATCCTAAGTTATGCAAGGAAAAGTACATCTAGTAGAACCATTGTGCTGCCCCTCCACACACACACACACACACACACACACACACACACACACACACACACACACACACACACACACACACACACACACACACACACACACACACACCCTAATCTGGTAAACTCTAGTCTGCCATAGCTAACATCTAAATGCCACATCTCTGAAAGAAAAAGAGGTAGCGCTGAGGAGGAAATGGCATCATGCAGTGGATAACTTTTTTTTTTCAAAAATAGTTTTTTTTATTTTGTAATAAACCATGCATACTTATGAAGGTAGACGCATGGGAAATACACAAATGTTACACAGAAAGTGGTTTGTAACAACAATAGTACAAAGGACATGTTTAAAATGAACATAGAATAAGTACAATATCTTGCAGTATGCATAGTACACAAACTAGAAGCCCAAACCAAACTAATCAATATTTACAAAGCTACCAATACTGAACCAGGGTGGAAGAAACAGTGCCATTACTTGTACAATTGGGGAATAACAGCCCTACTTATGACTTGTCTTAGAAGGGGGAAACCCTCAGCACAGGGGGTGCAGATGTTAACCATAGCTTAGTCACATAGAATTACTTCGAACAGGCTTTTCCAAAGTTTACTGAAGTAAGCTCTCTTCATAGGTCCATTTATGATGAATTTCTGGGCAGAGATATATTTAATGGCCATATTTTTAAATCCCCGCCAACATAATTTGGTGCGATCCAACCAGTTGTGGGTGATGTAAAGTTTTATGAGAAAGCAAAGCGTTGTTAGGATATGAGTATGAAACTTAGGCAGGCCATGAGGGGGAATATTTAGAATAGCCGTTTCCCATGAAAGGGTGGAGCTATAGTACCCCATTTTTTTTAGACGCACTTTGAGAGAACACCAAAGTTTATGGGAGTTATTGCAATGCCACATAATATGTAAAAGGTCAGCTCTCGTGCCTGAACAGCATGTACATAACGGAGAGCTATTAGAGTTAAATTTGTTAATTCTTGCAGGAGTAAGGTATGCGTTGTTATTCAGCATCATTTGGGTGTATAAGAATTTCTTGAAGGGAGATAGTTCAATGCTAGTTTTTATGGCTAGTAATTTTTGATCCTCTGTAATAGGGGGATTTTGATTGTCCCAGTATTTGGAAAAAAGGCAATTTCCTTTGTGAAGTAATGGGTGTAATAATTTATATGACGAAGAAATTGTTTTATTATTACTAGAAATTGTATTAATAATTAGGTTTAGTTTGTCCATTAGCTGTATATCGGGAACTGTAATATTGATTTGTGAAGGAATAAGTTCCCTGAGTTGGCGTAGGATAATTGAATACTTTTTATTAACCTTGAGGGCTAATCGTAATTCGGCAAGAGACAGAGCTTTATGTTTAAGAATATCCCATACTTTAAGGTCTTTGATGAGAGGGAAATCAGCAAGATCTATCATCTTGTTATTGATTTTAAGATTTGGGTTGAGGTGTATTGGTTGAAAAAGGGGTAAAATATGTTGAAGATTGATGTCCTTAATCAATTTTTGGAAAAGTTTTATTTGGTGTTTCAGTAGAGAGGATAGCTTTATGCTATTCAAGGAAGTAGGTGATAAAAAGGGAGTGGCCTTAGGATTAATTTTGTTAGATAGGATATGTCCGTGCCATATCTTTAGCCACGCTGGGTAGTAAGTTTGGTCCTCGTTATTCATGTATGCAATGGACCATAGTTTATTAGAGCTAATAATCAGATAGTAGAGATGAAGATTTGGAAGGCCCACCCACCTTTCTCCTTGGGAAGACTTAACTTGGAAAAAGAGATCCTAACATTCTTAGGAAACCAGAGAAATTTAATTATTGTTTTTTCAATCTGTGAGAAGAAGTTGTTTGAAATATTTATATTTGTTGCATTAAATTGATAGAGGAGTCTGGGAAGGATATTCATTTTCACAATAGCTACTTTTGAAAGGAATGATAATTTCACTAGTTTCCATCTTTGTAAGTCTTGACATATGATAGACCATGATTTTAGCAGGTTATTTTGAAGCATAGAGGCTTGATTGTGTTCAAAGTTGATGCCAAGGTATTTGAGACTGTATGAGATATGGAAGGACGATTCGGGTAAGAAGAAAGGTTTATGCGCCTCAGGATTTATTGGAAGAATATGTGATTTTTTATCATTGACTTGGTATCCAGAGGCCTTAGAGAAGGAAGTGATTGCTTTTAATATTTTTGGCAGGTCCGTGTTGGGGTAATGGAAGTAGAGGTTTAAGTCGTCAGCAAAGGCCGATAGTGCTACTTGTGTGTTGATAATTTTAGATGCAGTGGATAACTTGAAAGCCATAAAACAAACCATTAGAGGATTTCAGTGCATGTATTCTAAATGCTTTAAAAATAAGAAGAGGCATGACCCACAGACATTTCATAAAGGTAACTAGAGTTCAAGCGATCAACCAGTAAAATGAGCACTATAACATGACCATGTTTGTTACAGCTGGGAATAGCTTAGAACTGAAACATGGAAAGAGTGATTCACCAGAGCACTGGTCATAGTTGTGTATATGATACAGGCAAAAAAGTTAAGAATGTTCAAAATATTTGCAAGAGATAAGAAACAGAAATGCATATGTGGGGAACTGGAATAACTGACTGCCAGTGGCCACATAACATCTGAAAAGATACTGTTCACAAACTGCTGACTGCCTATATGAACTAAGGTGGCCATGTTTTCTAACAACTATTGAACTTCACCAAATAAGCAAGTAAAAATTATTTATCACAATGTATGCAGATACTGTTTTACGCTATAATTTCATTTTCTTGGGAACGCTATGAGTATCTAGAAAAACTCTTGTTTGAAAATCCAGGTAGTTATTATAAGACATTATATACAAATTAAATTTGTGTAGTTACCAACAGTAAATCTGAAAGAGTAGACCCATCCTTGGTAATTCACAGGGCTAAAGCTGTAGGCATTAGGACCACTCAGCAAACAAATCCTTACCAGGCTGCCCAACACTATCACCCATTTTATAGCACACCACAGCACTCGGTCATTCCAAGTCTGTTTTCCACACGAAGCTTGATAATAAAGGATACAAAATCCTTCTTCACCAAGGGAGGCTGGGTGGGTACATTATAAAGGATGAAACTATTCTTCTAGATTCAGAGTTACGGCTACATATATAACATCCATATCTGAGCAGAGGAAGCCTACCCTTGGTAACAGATAAGACAGGGTCCCCAGCTCATGCTACTGCATGGTCTTTCTCACTGGAAAATACTCTTGGACATGATGAGGAGATCCAGCTTGTAATGCTTTTCAAATGTGTTGAGGATGGACCAGATAGTTGCTGTACAAATATCAGTGATTGCATTCCTAAAAAAAAAAAAAGCTATAGAAGCCAAAGCTCTAACGGGGTAAGCTTCAAGGATTTGATAAACTTCAAGTAACAAAATTTGATTTAATCAGACATCTGGGAATTATGATTACTGAAACATTATCTTGACTTTCTTGTTAGAAAGTGAAACAAAGAAATGCATGTGCTTCCTGTCTGATTTTGTTCTAGCAACATAAAATCTGAGCTGACAATGTACAGTACTGCAGTTGAGCAAGCATTTCCCAGAGCTTGAACACCATGGGAAAAGACAGGTAAGATGGATTTAACTGGTTAAGATTTGTCAAAGTGTTGACCTTAGCCTAAATAAAGGGTTAGTTTGGAAAGCTACTCTAAAGACTAAACAGAGTGATTTTGGCCGGATTACCCTGAAGTTGCACCTCTCTACACTGGTCTCGAGACATTTCCAATCTAAATTGATTAATTTTCCAAGTTTATCTACACCTATTGTTGGGACTGTTCTGGAGCATTTAAACTGTATTTGCTTTGTTGTTTTTTCCTTAAACCAGAACACATTGTTTAGCCAGGTATTGGTGGGCAAGT
The DNA here is from genome assembly GCF_019279795.1 of Protopterus annectens. Classification (NCBI taxonomy): domain Eukaryota; kingdom Metazoa; phylum Chordata; order Ceratodontiformes; family Protopteridae; genus Protopterus; species Protopterus annectens. The sequence goes on along the minus strand of NC_056747.1, from coordinate 381,929,212 downwards.
ATGAAACCTGTCGTAGTTATTCTGAGGAAAAGTTAACTGTTGGCATTTTATAAGTACCAGAGCACCACTGTCTATTCTAGACTTGTTTGCTAGTTGGTTCTCTTGTTTGTTTTGTTTTATTTAATGGTTATTTATAGTGCATTTTAGTACTTAGCTGCTGCCCTTTCAGCTGGATTACTCTGAAGCTGCACCTCTGTGCACTGGTTTGAAGACATTTTTCAACATTATGAATTTTTCAAATTTCTCTGCACCAGGGAAGTTAAAAAATTACATTGCACTTGATTTCATTTTGCTATTCATGTTGCTGGAACTGTTTTTGAAGCCTTTAAACTGTAACTGCTCTATTATTATTTTTTAACTGGAGCATCTTGTTTAGCCAGGTGTTTGGGATCAGTCTGAAAACTGTAGTAGTTATTCTTGTGAGAGAAGGTTAATTGCTGCCATTTTCCAAGTGGCTGAGGCCACTGGCATTTCTGGAGTTGTTTGCTGGGTGGTTCTCTTGTTTTAGTTGCTATTTATAGTGCGGCTAAGAGCTGAGTTGCTTTCCTCTCAGCATCACCATCATTGTAGCTGATGAGTGGGTAGTGAGCACATTTTTCATTTTCCCTTAATTAGTTCTCCCAGTTATCCATCATTTCCCCTGGTTGATGGCTGCTCAGTTTTGCTTTGGTCAGAATGAGCTTGCACTTACCTTTACCTGGCTGTTCAGATTTGCTTCTAGCTGTGCTGAGAGCAGTAGCTTACTATGTGTCATTCCCTTGACACCACTGATACTAGTTATACAGTATAAACTCTCAGCCCTTCTCTTAGCCCCCTCTTATCTTCCTGGTGCACCTTTTCTGCTAACATGTCTGTAACAGATTTTTAGGAATCCTTTGGAGTAAATAAAAAGGAACTGTATAGCCTCTGGACACAACTCTCAACATCTGTGCATCTGAGATGATGGTCATCTAAGCTTTTGGATGGAGAGCCAGGTCACCCTCGACTGCCTTCAGAGCATACCTCTCAACCTAATAAACGAAAAGCAAAACGGCTATACAGGTAAAACCCAGTATATAAAAAGAGAAGTATATGAGAGAAAACACTATACCGGGTACCACACAATAACGTCTTTATTTAAACAAAGTAAAAAGAAGAGGTAAGCGCTTTCGCAACCTTCGTTGCTTCATCAGACAAAGAATTAACTGTTCAACTGCTTGTTTTATATCACTCTCAGTCAAAAACATTTTTTCCAATTAGTGACATCATACAACTTTTGAAAATTTAAAGGCATATATGACAAGAATATTGTAAAATACGCATATGAATATAAAATATATATACAAAAATGTAAAGTATGTTCATATTTATGCATATCTAATTTAAAACAGTTAAATAATCTCATTAAAAATGCATATATATAAAAAATGCATATAAATAAAAATGCATAGTATATTCATATTTATGCATATCTAATTTAAAACAATTAAATAATCTCATAAAAATGCATATATATAATATATATATAAAAAGAATGCATAATACAAAATATATAATAAAAGAAATATATGTATATATATATATATATTTTTTTATTTTATGCAAAAAATTAATTGTGTTGAAGGTGTCTAGCTTTAAGAAATGGAACCAGTGATGTACAACCATTTAAGCCTGGATATCTATCAGCATTAAGCTTGATAATCCATCTTTGTTCTCGGCTCTCTGTGAAATTTTCTATATCTCCTCCCCTCACATTTCTATATATATTTTGTAAAACAAAGAACTTGAAAGAGTGTGAAGGGTCAGTGTTTAAAACATGTTGAGCAAGCGCACTAGTAGTTTTGTTATTTCTGATGTCTCTTATGTGTTCCAATATTCTATCCTTTAAGTTTCTATTTGTTTTTCCTATATAGAAGGCATGACATATTTGGCAGAAACAAAAATAAATAATATCTGTGGTTTTACAGTCTGCATATGAATGAGAGTATAGTGTAAAATTTCTAACAGGATGAATATATGGTGTAGTACTATGAATATGTGTACAAGCAGTACAAGACCTACAAGGAAAAGTACCTTTGCGTCTGGAATTATAGGTAGTTTTTTTGACATCTTTATTACACAATTGTTGTTTTAATGTTAGATTATTTCTGAAACTGAAACTAGGTGCATTACCAATGAAAGAATGTAAACAACCATTTAAGCCTGGATATCTATCAGCATTAAGCTTGATAATCCAACTCATCGAATGATGGTCACCATCAAAGATTTCTTAGAATACTGGATATTCCAAATAATCCACTACTTACAGCGTCTTTCAGTGAAAATATACAAGATAATAGAAACAACCAAGATCTATCAGAATTCTTTAACCAATATAAAAAACTTGAGAATCTGATGTACAAATACAAAAGACTCCAATGTCAATGGTTACATCTGCAAGCATCACTAGACTCCAAAATTATTCCACGTGGTCTAAGAATACTGAATATGCCTAAATATGGTGAGTCTTTTCCTATTCTTTTGAGAAAATGGCAAGAATTGAATTTACAATTCAGTACAAAATATATGATCTCTTAATTGACTTTTTTCTACCCATTGAGAATGAACTTAAAGCTGAAATCATTGCCACAGAATCAATTATTAATAAGAACTTTGTACAAGATACAGTTTTTCTAAAAATGAATGAACTTCAGGATAACATCATGTCATATGAAAGGAAGCTGCAAAACATTAAACTATCAAAACTTAACAGAGACAAAAAAGATTTTGCTTTAAATAATGTCTTCTCATGGCCCAAAGAAAATAACTTTAGACATCAAACTGTTTCTGACAAGGCAAGGAATGTGCATACTACACCTTTAAATTCAGATTCCACCTATGCTGCAGTTACACAAGGCACTCCCTGTTCTCTGACAACTGAAACAGCTTGTATGCAAGAGGAGAAGAACACCAGTTTAACTCTCCCTGTTTCTGAGTCCTCTGACCAACAAAATAGTAATTTAAAAGATAAAAACAGTAAATTAGGAGCTATTCCAAAGAAAACATATGCAGTTTTACCATCTACAAGTCATACTTCATCGACTCTAAGAAAGGAAGGAACTTCAAACATACAAGTGACTGAAAACACAGAAAGTATTTTTTTAGATGCCAGCAAACAAGGCGACTTCACTTTGAGAGTACCACTACCTTACAAGAATCGAATGAAACAATATGTACACAAAGGACAGTCACTGCAACTGGGTTCACTGGAAGGAGCAGTACATTCTCCGAAGAGGAGACGGACTTAACTACAGGTTTGATTTTGAACCTTTACTCTATTATTTTAACACCAGAACAGTTGAATGTTTTAAATAAGGGCCTTTCATTTATACCTGCTAGAAAGGCTAATCTTACAGAAATGATTAAAGACCTTAAATTATTAGGCAGGAATTTGTCTCTAAAAGTTTTGTTCCCAAACAATGTTACAAATAATATGAATGTGTTTAAACAGCCTAGCACTTTCATTCCTTATACTCCCCCGAGTATACAAAGATTCTTTGATATATGTGAAACATCTTTTAGGCAGATATATGATGATAATTTGAGTGACTATTACTATGGAAATCTAAATACAAGTGAATATAGAGCACTGAATGAACTAAAGAACTTGAATTCTGTCGTTATTAAACAGGCAGATAAAGGTGGAGGTATTGTTATTTTAGATAAGCAATTGTATGTACAACAAATGTATAAGTTACTGCTTAATAATGATACATACAGAGGAATCTCAAAAGTTACAGTGAATGCCATCATTGGTAAAGTGTCTTTTTTGATTTTTGACTTATTAATTACTGATTTAATAGATGAACCACTGTTTAAATACTTTAATGTCTTGAATCCAACTATTCCTAAGATTTATGGCTTACCAAAGGTTCATAAAGACAGAAGTCTGCCACCAATGCATCCCATAGTCTCAGGCACTGGTTGGTGTACAGAACCACTGTCTATTTATGTTGAAAGTACACTGCATGTGCTCTTAGACAAATGTGAAAATATTTTAAGAGACACCAAAATGTTTCTAGAGAAATTACATACTAGAACTGAAAGTTTATCAGATATTAATGACTTTGCTCTTGTTACTATGGATATAGAGTCATTGTTTACAAGTATCCCGAATACATGGGGCATTAATATGATTAGAAATTTTCTTACAAGAAATAATTGCTTCACCAATGAAAAAGTACAACTTATATGCAGTTTGTTAGAGATTATTCTGGAAAATAATGTATATTTTGAAGAACAATTCTTTCTGCAACAGATCGGCGTTGCCATGGGCACACCATGTGCAAATAGTTATGCCAATCTATCTCTTACATTCTGGGAACAAACACATGTCTTTTCTGATAAGAATCCATTTATTAGTCAGCTTTTATGGTATACACGTTTTGTGGATTATGTTTTTTTATTATGGAAAGGCAATATATCTGAGCTTATATTATTTATTAACTGTTTGCATACAACTACTGATTTTCTGAGATTCACATACAAATTTTCTACATCTGAGATTGATTTCTTAGATGTACATATAATCAAATCAGAGTTGACAGGTTTTACCAGCAAAATTTTTCACAAACCCACGAAGAAAAATACATACCTTCACAAAACCAGTATGCATCCTAGACACATTCCAAGAAATGTGCTCAAGGGGCAGGTATACAGAACATTAAGATTACACAACAATGATAATGATGCAGTACTAGCTTTGAATAAATTGAAAACTGATTTTTAAGAAGAGGATATCATATGGATGAAATAGATAGAACTATTTCTGATGCTTGGACACTCAGGGATTCTAAATGTAAAGCGTATTTTCAATCTTCTAATTCTATTACGTCAGATAGCAGTAATTTGAGAAATAATACACAAAATAATAGCATTAGAGCGGTTTTTCAGTATGCTAGTAATGTTAATCAGTATACTAATATTATTAAACAACATTGGCACATTTTACATGAGATTCCTTGTTTACATTCTTTCATTGGTAATGCACCTAGTTTCAGTTTCAGAAATAATCTAACATTAAAACAACAATTGTGTAATAAAGGCGTCAAAAAACTACCTATAATTCCAGACGAAAGGTACTTTTCCTTGTAGGTCTTGTACTGCTTGTACACATATTCATAGTACTACACCATATATTCATCCTGTTAGAAATTTTACACTATACTCTCATTCATATGCAGACTGTAAAACCACAGATGTTATTTATTTTTGTTTCTGCCAAATATGTCATGCCTTCTATATAGGAAAAACAAATAGAAACTTAAAGGATAGAATATTGGAACACATAAGAGACATCAGAAATAACAAAACTACTAGTGCGCTTGCTCAACATGTTTTAAACACTGACCCTTCACACTCTTTCAAGTTCTTTGTTTTACAAAATATACATAGAAATGTGAGGGGAGGAGATATAGAAAATTTCACAGAGAGCAGAGAACAAAGATGGATTATCAAGCTTAATGCTGATAGATATCCAGGCTTAAATGGTTGTACATCACTGGTTCCATTTCTTAAAGCTAGACACCTTCAACACAATTAATTTTTTGCATAAAATAAAAAAAAATATATATATACATATATTTCTTTTATTATATATTTTGTATTATGCATTCTTTTTTATATATATATTATATATATGCATTTTTATGAGATTATTTAATTGTTTTAAATTAGATATGCATAAATATGAATATACTATGCATTTTTATTTACATGCATTTTTTATATATATGCATTTTTAATGAGATTATTTAACTGTTTTAAATTAGATATGCATAAATATGAACATACTTTACATTTTTGTATATATATTTTATGTTCATATGCGTATTTTACAATATTCTTGTCATATATGCCTTTAAATTTTCAAAAGTTGTATGATGTCACTAATTGGAAAAAATTTTTTTGACTGAGAGTGATATAAAACAAGCAGTTGAACAGTTAATTCTTTGTCTGATGAAGCAACGAAGGTTGCGAAAGCGCTCACCTCTCCTTTTTACTTTGTTTAAATAAAGACGTTATTGTGTGGTACCCGGTATAGTGTTTTCTCTCATATACCTCTCAACCTCTTAGAGCAAGAAATCTGGACAAAGCCAAAAATAATGGTGGGACAATGGCCCAAAAATATAAAGAAATTTTAATTATTACTCTTATGTTGTTGTTGTTTGTCTTTCGGCTTTTCCCGGTTAGGGATCGCCACAGCGGAACTCCGGTCCGCTAATGATTGGCAGTAGGTTTTCACGAATGCCAAGATGCCAGCTCAACGTCCAACCTTCAACGAAGGCATGCCCATTTACGCATGTCTTTCGAATGCCCACCCAATCATGGGGAGGACATGCAGACTCCACACAGAAGGCACTCCCTGCACTCCATCTGAGAACTGAATGGGAGAACCTCTTGCTGTGAGGCAACGACGCTACCTCTGCACCACCGCAGCATAATTATTGCTCTTATAAACTTAGAAAGTTGCTAGAATTAACAGGTATTGCATCAGCATGCACTTTCTGGAGGATGTGAATTCTGTGTGTCATTTAATGATTTCAGTTCTCATTGATTTGCCATAACAGTGCAAATTTTATGAAGAACAGACAAAAATTATGGGAGAAAAATCTGGACATTCTGACAAAATATTGACAGTTAAGAGTTATGCTCCAGAGTACAGCAGTTGGGCAACTGTGCAAGAGCACTGAAAGGCACTTCAGAAGAAAGCTCAACAGAAGCCCTGGTTCTGTGGACTGCCTCTGCTACATGGGTGGTGTCCTTTATGGCTTCCCCAAGAGTGTCTTGGAAAGGCTGCTGCACTTTATGAAAAAAGAGGCATCATTGAGGAGTGGCAAAATGCACTCTGACAGTAGAGTCTTCCCATCCTGCTCACCCCTAGCTAACATCTCCTTGAACTATGGGCAAAAAAGGGAAGGTCTGTCAAAAGGAGCATTGGCACAGGGTACCTTAAAGCACTCTGCAAAATTACACAAGTGCATCCATGTGAAACAGTGCATGGCAATGCTGGTGCCTGCTTAGTAAGATGTCCCATTGTCCGCAATGGACAACACCCTCATAGAGATGTTCCTGATAGACTGCATTGTTGACAACTGAGCCTCCAGAGTGTTCTGTGTCTCGGGGGGCAGCTGAGTCTTCATGAAGTTTAACTCTTCAGCTACCAGGTCTCACTGACGTCTTGTCAAATTAGTAAGGTAGCTGGCACATGCAACAAGAAAGTTGCTGAAGAGTGCATTTTCTCAAGTGGTCTAGAGCTCTAGACTCTCTGATGGGCAGATGGACCAACAAATTCCCCTCATGGTAGTTGCAACCACGACAGAGTCAACTGTTAAACTTTTACAAAAATGGGGTCTGTCCTTAGGAAGACCAAAATCACATCTGGTTTCCTTGGATCTGCATCCACCATATTGAGTTCCCTCCAAGCCCTCTGTGACACCAGGTCTATAAAGGTGGCCAGAGGGGGACCATCAAGAATATGGATGGGCTTAGACACTTAATCTTCCAAGGAAATGAGCCATTGTGGTTCATCCCCATGCTGTTTCAATAACTCCAATAAGTCACCAGAAGAGAAGTCATCATAGAGGGATTTGGGACAGCCCTTCCCTTCACTGAGGTCTGTATTCTTAGTGAGAGATTCATCAGGGAAATCAAAGTGCTTCCTTTTGCACTCACTCTTTCTATGTCCACCCTTTCAGAAGAATCTGGAGGAGACATAGAAGAAATAGGAGGGGCCTTGAATGCAGGGAAATCTGGAGACACAAAGGCATGGGATGTCCCCGAACCAGCTGGTGCAAATCCAGTGGTCCAGAAGCATGAGAGAATGAAGGATCCAATATAGCTATTGAAGCTCTCCTCTCCAAGCAGGAGAACATCATCTCTTTGGTGTCAAAAGCCAAAGGTGGGCATCCAGACCAGGAACTCCTCGAATATGAGGACACAAGCTAGACACCAGCATCTGATACTTACTTGACCATCTCAAATACCAAGATCAGAGCTTAACTGTTGAGTGCCAAAGTCCTCAAGGGCAAGGATGATTCCGAAACCTGGAATGTCTGCCCTGACCACTTGACTCTGAGGCACGCCCAGCTCTGACAATGCCAGAGTCAAGAATGCCAAGAAAAGAGTTAGCACCTGGGGGGGGATGGCAGCAGAGCCAGATCCATAAACCCAGAAGCTGAATGGACTAGGGGAGAAAGAGCAGCACTTAGGCTGAGACTTCAGGAAAGGAGCTAAGGAGGCTGGGAGAATTCCTAGTTGTATATGAGCCTGCAAAAAGGATCGCATCATCTGCTCCAAATCTGAAGGCTTAATTCTCCAAAATGATCTGTTGGACTGGGCAGAAGATGCCACCAATGGTGGCTTAGAAGACTTCCTTACTGGGATTGGATCTGAGGAATGGGTCTCAACAGGAGAGGCTCAGATCTGGAGCAAAAAAGGGGATAGCCCCAGACAGAATTCTGCTGGTGTAATAGGTGAGAAAGGGGATTACAACCTGCCCACCGAAGCTGAAGGGTCCTCCACCAGGAAGGTACTAAGGATGCTGAGAGTGGGAGAACGGGATACTTTTGACAGCACTAGGACTGGAGAATATGGCTGAACAGGAGGTGTCAGAGCCAGAGGGACTAAAGGTCATTGAGCCTTTGACTCCAGCTGACTGTAGCTGGCAAATAGGACTGTTTGCGGTTCCCTGATTCCTTGAAGTGGGACTTTGGTTCCTTGTCCTGGGGTCACTCCTTTCTCTCTCTTCTCAGATCTCTCACTAGGCGAAGAGGAATATAAAGAGGCTGGCAAAGACTGGAGCATCCTTTCATAACAAGTTTGACCCAACATTAATTAACAGCTCTGCTCCAAAAGTTGTACAAGCTTGCCAGTCCATTTCTAAATGGGTCATGCCCAAACAGTATATACAGCAATTGTGTGCATCTTGTGGTGGTGGAGCTTTAGGAATTAAAACTTTGAGATGGCTGGTGTGAGTTCTGAGGTGGATCTGACAACCCATAGATTGAAGCCAGACATAAAAGACGATATAAGATCTAAGAAATGACATTAACTTTTTACAGCTGGGTGATGGCTCAAGGTGTTTCTGCAGTATTGCTTGTTCATATTTGCATCAGTAATTCTAAAACATGTTACATACAAAGTATTAAAAAAAATCATCTAAAAGCATACACAATGGCAAACAAAACTTTATTGATATCTGATCTCTGTCTACTGCTGGTAAAGATAAATTAATTGTTCATATAATAATTATTTACAGTGTCGTAAATTTCATGTTTTTCTAACTATCTTGGTGACCAAATATTACAGACAGAACTACTTAGCTCTCAGCAGAGTGAACAAAATGTTGCTGACACTATGTATGTAACTTGAACAGTTGCTGAGATATTGTAAGTTGTTTACAAAATATTATAAACTTAATAGTTACTGTGTTTACTGTCACTTATAAAATCCAGTTTAAGACCTAGAACCTAAGGAAGACTACCACTATAAAAAGGTTTGTGATGAGAGTTTGCCATTTACATTTCTTCAGTAACCACTATGGTTCCAGAGATATGAACATTTGAAATGTGAGGATATAATTTGTTTCTATCAAAATGCTTAGGCTCCACCCATTGGAAGTTACAGCACAAACTCCAAAAGCTCCACTGGAGGGAATGAGTTAACATTGCTTTGAAATTTTCCTTAATGGAACCCTCCCTCTCTGACTAATGAAGCAGCAAATATGCTATCAGACTCATTCTCCATAAACTTTATTCATGAAACATCTAATCCAACACCACTCATCTCAGAATCCCTATAACCATATCATTACTAAAGAACATATTCTTTAAGGTGCTATCAAAAAACAAAAATACCTCCTCCGTGGGTCCTGGCAACATATCTGGGTGCCCATTAAAAAGTATTTACCAGGCTCTTACCACACCTTTGCTTAAACTGAGTAACTTAAGCCTTGCTACTGGCTATGTTCCCAAATTCTGGCACACTGTTCCTGCACAAGGATAGTCCAACCATAGACGCTCGAAATTACAGATTAGTCAGTCTTACAAGTCTGAGCTGTAAAACTACAGAGTGTATAATAACCAATCCCATTAATTATGATTAGCATTGCCACCTATCCATTTTTTCCAGACATCAAATCTATTGTCTGGTAGTCTGGAAAACCCTGTACAAACTCTGGTATTATGTTTCAAGAAAAGAAACAGACTATCGAAATTTGTTTAATTGGCAGATTTACTAAACTTTTTTTATAGAAAAGCACAGTAAATTGGGAGAAAAAAAGCATCACAAATGGTAAAAAGAGGGTGTTCTGTTCATCTGATGTGATGATGTCACAAAATGGGTGGAAATAGGCAGGGTTATAGGAGGTTTGAAGGCTGTGGCCTTGTCTAGTTTTAGCATCAGCAAAAGATGGCAACCCTAATTATGATATTAATAACCTCAGGCTTGACTCCCAACAACATGGATTTGTCAAAGGGAGATGATGCTTGTTAATCTTTTCAAGAAGATTATGCAATCTGTTGACAGTGGTCATGCTATTTTATAGTTTATCATGATCATGATCTACCTGTAGAATTCAGTATCATGCCTCATGTCAGAATTGTAGGGAAAATGACCTTCCTAAACATAGATCCTTATATGATAAGATGGATAGCCAATTGACTGAAAGAGATAATCCACACATTTCCTCTGGCACATGTTTCTTTGAATAGTGTTAAGGTAACTAGTGGAATCTCATAGGGTAATTTACTGGCTGGGTTCCCTCTTGTTTGGCCTCTACTTGTCTGATCTGAAAAATAATCAGGACCAGTTACTCAGATCTGCAGGTGACTGCAAACTGGATGTAACTGTCAAAACCATCTCAGATATCTGCACTCTTCAGAAACAGCTTACCCTAGTTAATACCTGGTGTATGGAAAATTGGCTTTAACTGAATTCTAAAAGGTGCAGCATAGTTTCTTTAAGAAAACAGAAATTACCCAAAACATAGAGTACAGAAAGTATCATCAGCCCCCTTTTTTCCCATTTTTCTACATGGGGTTGGCATATCATGTTAACTGTCACAATCTCTCTTGAGATTCAATACCAAAATCCTGCTCTCTTCGACACTCATGCCTGACTGTTGCAGATCTCCTTTCAGACAATCCATCCACCACTTTACTGGACATCTTTGTTACCTCTTAACGTTTTCCTGTCTGTCACACATCATCTTCACCAGACTGTCTTCTGCACATGTCTGAACCACTGTAATCTGTTCTGCAACTGCAGATAATTTGGCTTCTGCTCTTATGTCATTTCTTTGTCTCTCCCACAGTGTGCATCCTACCACCCTTCACACTGCACTTTACTTCCATCACCTCTAGCTTCCTCATCTGCTCTGCCTCTACTGCCCAGGTTTCTGTACCATACAGTAGTACTGGTCACACCACTATCTTGTACACCTTACTTTTCAGCTTCTTTGGCATTCTTCTTCATAGACTACACCTGAGACTCTATGCCAGTTGGCTGTAGCCCCCCCCCCCCGATTCTAGCTTTGACCTCTTCATTCACTTCCCTTCTCCTCAACTACCTCTCCCAGATACTTGAAGCTATTTACCTGTTCCACTATCCTCCTCTCTATCTCAATTCGCAGCTTCTTCTGATTTCCCCAATTTGCTACCATTACCACTGTCTTATCTGTGTGCCTTCGTTGAAGGTTGTGTATCAGGGCTGGTAACCTGGTACGTAAAAATCCACTACCAGTCATTAGCGGACCGGAGTTCCGCTGTGGCGACTCCTAACCGGGAAAAGCCGAAAGACACAAACCACTGTCTTATCTGTGCTTAGTTTCATCCCATGTGCCTTCAGTTTGCATTGCATTCCCCTATCATTTGCTGAAGTTCTTGCTCGGAGTCTGCCTGTAATGCCACATCATTTGCATACAACTTTGTTAATCTGCCCCCTCCAGCCTGTTTGCTAATGTACTCCATCACCAGTATGAACAGCAGTGGGCCCAGAGTTGAACGCTGGTGCACACCTGCTCTTACTGGGAACCCCTCTGTGAGGCCAAACACTGTTTCTACTTAAGTCATTGGGTCTTTGTACATAGCCTGCACTACTTTTACCAATGTTTCTGGGACTTTGAAGCGCAGCAGTACTGCCCAAATCAGATTTCTTGGGACCTTATCATATGGAACCATACGAGGTGCCACTTTTACCAACGGTACAGAAGATAATCAACAAGCACAACCATTAATGAACAATTCCATTACCTCTGGGCTTATTGGAGTTCCGAATATGGTAGAATCGATTAACAACACCGACAACTTGAATTTTGACGTTTTGCAGGAACTACCGGCCATAGATGAGGATCGTTCAATAGTAAGTGGCACCTCCATTTCTGACAACTTAAAAGCCTTTGACTTAAAACTTGTTAAGCTTAAAAAATTGCAATTGGAAGTTAACTACTTCCGACAGTGCTGTGCAGAGAGAATAATACCGAAAGGGTTAAGGTCAAATTTTAGCCCAACTGGCTTGTTCATAGATACTGATTTTTGTAAAGACTTAGTCTCACTCTTTGATAGTCAAGGTCTTCAGTTACTTGAACTAATGATTAAACACTATGACATTCAAATTAACAGATTAATTAAAGAAGGAAATGAACTGGACACTATGATAAAAAAAGACTTGAACTTTGAAAGGTACAAGTACGATTATTCACGTATATTTTCAAGTATTGACTCTCTGGTGCTAAAATTAAAATTGAATAAAAATAAAAAATTGGAAAGAGACAGGCTTGCCTACAGAAATAACAACGCATATGTCAAGTTAAGACCTACTACTACAAGTGTTTTAGAGAACGTCAACCGTTCAAGTAATGAAAGGGATGATTTTCCCTCCACATCAAATACACAAAATCTCGAATCAGTTGTTGATGACACTGATGACTTTGTTCAAGTCCCCAGACGGAGTAATAGAATAAGAGCAAACAATAATAAAAATGGCCCTCAGCATCAAGGTAATAATTACACTTATAACCAACATAATAATGCAAATAATGGCCGTTTTTTAGGGGCACGGAACTCGAAATTCCAGCAGAAAAACAAGAACAATTTTCGGAACTAGAGACTGCCCTGGAGGACAGTAATAGCTCACAATATAACAACAATTTAACAATACTTACTAACCGTAAAGGGGACTTTACCATTTACAGTTTTTCAAGTGTAATGTTGGACCCTTGTCTAATTGAATTATTAGCACTAGGGAACACTTTTGTTCCAACGAAACAATGTAACATAGCAAAAATCTTAATTGACTTGAAATGTTATATTCGTAAGTTAAACTTGGACCTTATGTTTAACAACAAGGACTATGGAAACGTACCCAGGTTGAAGTTGGCTAGTACCTTTAACCCACCTCTACATGCTAACTTAGCACTTTTTGAGAATGTTTGTGAATTGGATATCCGTCAAATGTACCAAAACAATAGGTTTTTGAGTAAACAAATACAACATAATGTTACAGACGAACAACTCACAAGTCTCAAATTTTTAAGTTCATCAGCAGTCCGAGTAGTAAAACCGGACAAAGGAGGTGGGTTAGTCATACTAGATAATCATGATTATATAGAAAAAATGGAACTAGTTTTGAGTAGTCCAGCATATACTACTTCATCTTTGAATGAAATTAACATATCTCAATCAAGAATTAGAGGTTATTTTAAGGATTTATTCATCAGTGGAAAAATTGATTTAGACACTTATAATTACATAGATATTTCAATGCCAAAAAAATCCAGTAATTTTCGGTATCCCGAAAATACACAAGGACATTACTAATCCACCACTTCGAGCTTTAATAGATAGCCGTTTTTCTATTACATATCCTTGTGCACAATTAGTGGAGATTATTTTGGCAAAATATCTGAAACTTTTACCAGGAATTTGCAAAGACTCCTAGACGTTTCTTGAAAATATTAGTAACATTGAATTTGACACCTCATACAACTTTCTGACGATTGATGTAGTAGATTTATATACTTCCATTCCTCACCTAGAAGCGATAGAATGGATCATGTTGATGCTAATTGACTTAAAAGCTACCCAAAATGAGATTGATATAGTCTCAGAACTATTAGACATCATTTTGACATCAAACCATTTTACTTTTAATGGAAAATTTTACCTACAAAAACAAGGTGTAGTGATGGGGTCACCATGCAGGGTCAGCGTCGCTAACCTTTTTATGGCATATTGGGAGCGTAAGTTTATATTTTCCAACACTGACATCATGAACCATATTAAACACTACACTAGGTACTTGGATGATGTTTTCATATTATTTAAAGGGAACATCGAAGCAGCTAGACTACTAGTCAATTCGTTTAATGAGACTACAACTTTTTTGAAGTTCACTTTCAATTTTTCTGATACTGAGACTGACTACCTAGATGTGAAACTATATAAAGATTTAATAAATTTAGAATACTTTTCCACCATACACAGGAAACCAACTTATTGCAACTCTTTTCTACACTTCAGTAGCGCACATCCATACAAACAAAAAAGAGCTATCATAAAAGGCCAAATTATAAGGGCCGCTAGAATGTGTAGCCGTGAAATTGCCTTCTTAAATGAATGTAACAACTTAAAGGAAATGTTTTTGAATAGAGAATACCCGTTGTCTATGTTTACTGAACTAATGGATGAAATTGAACTTAAACGTTCAAAAGGCTTTTATCCTCCTTTATTAACACGTAGCAACCCAATAACATTAAGTGATACTACTAGTGTAACAACAAGACAGAATAGTCTTGAGGAGAACAGTAATTTCAGCACAGACAGTGCTGAAACGTGTAAACATTTTTTTACTAGTTTTATTTCAACGTTCAATATGGATTCTGTAAATATTCAACACATTTTAACTAAGAACTGGTATTACGTAATGAATAATGAAGAACTATTTGAAAAACTTGGTGATAGACCAAGGTTTGTGTATAAACGAGGATGTAACTTGAAAGCTATACTTGAAAGGAACAACACCTTAACTAACACCACAAGACTGAAAGGTTGTTTTCAGTGCGGATTTTGTAATTATTGTAAAGAAGTTAAAGTTGCAAACTCTTTTTTAATTAGGAACAAAAGATACTACATCTACCATAGATTAAACTGTGAATCTAAATCTATAGTGTATTTAGCCCAGTGTAACTGCTGTGAGGCATTTTACATCAGGAAAACTGATCGCAGATTCCGAGATAGAATCTACGAACACTTATATGCAGTTAAGAAAAACAAAATAGAGAACGCCTTGGCGAAACACTGTATGAAAAACCTAGGCCACAGTTTTTATTTTATGGCTATAGATGAGTTAGCATATTCAACAAGAGGTGGTCCCATTCCATTACTTCTTGAAGTTCGCGAGTTAGAATGGCAATTGACGCTAAACTCGTTTAACTTCCCAGGATTGAATGACCACTGTAACATCTCTTGTATTTTAAAAATGAGAAATTATAAGAGATAGTTTTTAACTTAATTACATGTTAATACAGTACACACTTGTATAATGATATTACTAGTGTCACACTTAGTTTTTATTTGTATCATTAACATTAGAGACAAATACTATTACACCTTAGTAGAAACAACTAGGTGACATTAGGATTCATTTGATACTACTATATATCATTTTAAAACTTTTTATGTGTTACATGATATTTTCTTACAAGTATTACTTTTTATACATTGTAAATAAACATAAATTTATTGAAATTCACATTACTAACATGTACCATGATGGTTACATATTAGATGTGATTTATTTTTTGCATTTGCAATTGTCATTTTAGACTATGAATTTATTTTTTGCTGTACCTTTTAGCTTTAACTAACTTGTTTACGTGGAATGACGTGACTATAAAAGTGATTTTTGGCGGTGCCATTTGAATCTACTTTCTGAGGAAGCTTCAGCTGTGTCTGGAGCGAAAACGCTTTTATTTTTATTAAAAACAGTGTTTAAAAATCCTTTCAGCATCTTCATTTTAAATAGTGTTCCTTGGAGCACTTTACAGTTAACTTGTGGCTTATACCAACTTACTGGGACTAACGAGCAGCCGTTTTGGACATTTACCTTATCATATGCTTTCTCCAAGTCTAGGAATGCCCAGTTGGACTCTTTCCCCATTTCTAGCTTTTTTCAACCATCTGTCTCACTGCAAACCTCAGATCAGTTGTGCTGTATCATGATCTGAATCCAAAATGCTCATCTCCCATCCTACATTCTACTACTCTGCGTATGCATTTATCAATCACCCTCTCCAGAACTTTCATGCAACGTGTCAGGAGTTTGATGTCTCTGTACTCCCTACAGTTGTGGATGTCCCCTTTGCTCTTGTACACTTGCATAAGTACACTTCTTCTCCAGTCATCTGGGATACGCCTTTCTCTCCACACTGCTATGATACCCTCAGAAGCCATTTTTCCCATCTCACTCAGCATCTTTTATCATACCTGCTGTGACCTCATCTGAGCCTGCTGCTTTCCCTTACTTCATTTTCCTTAGAGCTATTCTTACTTCTAGGGTAGGCTCCTCTTCTTTTCTCATCATATGCAACTTCTGAAAGGTGTTCTTCATTCAGAAGTTGCTGGAAATACTCCTTCCATCTGCCTTTGATGTCCTGTGGACTGGTGAGCAGGTTGTTGGTGGCATCCCTTAAGAAGAGTGTCTGAATATCTTCCTTATCTTTCTGTCTTAGCTTTGCAACCTGATGTAGTTTCATTTTGCCATCTACTAAGTCACTTTCCAGAAGATGGTAGACTGACTCCAATGCCCTGTTCTTTGCTATTGCAACTACTTTCTTAGCTTATTTGTTAGCCAACTAGTATTCCTTCCTAGCCTGGTCAGTCTTTTCTAGCTCTCACTTTTTCTTGCACTCCTTCTTTCTTTTGATGACTTCCTGGACTTCTGTATTCCACCACCAACTTTCCTTATGTACCTTATTCCCATACCTGGCTCGGCCACATATCTGTTCTGTAGTCCTCAGACATGCTGTTTTGAGGTGCTGTCATTCTTCTTCAACAACACCAATTTCCTCCTCTTCTTGGGGTGCTAGAGTCCTGAGTAATGCCTTGAACTGTTGTACTTTCTCTCCAGTCAACTTCCAGGTCTTCAGCCTGGTCTGTGTTGACCTTAGATCCTTCTCTGTCCACTGCTCACAGCTGATTGTGGCAACCAATAATTTATTTATTTTACATTTGTTTACTGGGATAGTCCACTGGGCCATTATGATTCCATTTTCAGGGAATGCCTGGGGAGAAAAGCTCCACAATAACATGAACATATAAAATCAGTAAAATTTCAAGAGTATATATGCAACAAAGGTAACATATTTGAG
The DNA here is from genome assembly GCF_019279795.1 of Protopterus annectens. Lineage (NCBI taxonomy): Eukaryota > Metazoa > Chordata > Ceratodontiformes > Protopteridae > Protopterus > Protopterus annectens. The sequence goes on along the minus strand of NC_056747.1, from coordinate 381,911,826 downwards.
AGTTGAGACTGCCTGGGTCCATACAGGTGGTTTATGCTGTGGGCTGACTGTTTCACTGGGGAGACTTTGCAATCATTGATTCTATCCTGTGCCCTTTCCTCACTAGCAGAAAGTCTACCTGAGTTGTCACTCTTGTATGTGATCTTGTGACTGTGTCTCTTTCTGAACCATGTGTTGACTACTATCAAGCTGTTTCCCAGACAGAAGTCTAGAATAGTCTGCCCTTCTTTATTCCTGTTACTCCACCCATGTGGACCCAAGCAGTCCTCATATCCTGTTCTGTCTGTCTCAATATGTGCATTCAAGTCACCCATTATCAACACCATTTCATGTTGTCCTGCTTTATCTAGTAGGTCCTCCAATTGAATGTAATTTTCTTTTCACTATCACAACCAGGATGAGATTATGACTAATAACCTGTCATTAGGCTGGAGTCTAATTGCCATGAATCTGTCACTAATTCTGATGATATCCCTCACTGTCTTCTGAAGTCTCACTCTCACCACAATTCCTACACCATTTCTATTCTGTCCTCTTCCTCCATAGTATACTCTGGATCTCAAGCCAAGTGGCTTTGCTCCACTGCCCTTCCATCTTGTCTCCTGGATATATAGGATGTCTAGCCTTCTCTGTATTATTATGTCATCCACTTCCTAGCAGTGTCCTGTCAGTAAGCCTATATTAAGTATAGCAATTCTCAGTTCATGTTTGGTGTTTGACAGTTTGATTGGTTTTATGTCCAACTTTTGCTCTACAGAGCTATGTGAGGTAACCCAGGCTGGGCAACTACACACCAGCCAGCCAGTAACATATACACCCTTCCCACTGTTAATGAGTGCCTGGCATAGGTCGGAGTAGGCCGGGTCCTCAATCCACCAGCAAATACCCATGCCCATTTGGCAATGTTAGTTAACATGACTGAATCATCTAAAGTCATATTTCACATTGTCGAGTGGCTAGCCCTGGCCTGATTGCAGTCTGTGATCCATTTTCTCCTATCCTGAGGATACTGTGTACCACAGTAGATGCCTAAAGCAGTTGGTCTGTGCAACTCTTCTCCCTATAGAGCACCATGTAGAGTCGGTGCTACATCTCACAGCTCCATTCATTGATGAGTTTTCAGAGGTGGGAGGAACCCCACAGAGATATGCGGAGAACATGCAAACTCCAAACAGGCATTGGCCAGAGGTCAGGATCGAACCTTGTACCTTGTGTATGGGAGGCAAGGACCTTAACCATTATGCCAACTGGTCTGGTATACAGAAAATATATCCTTACTAAATAAAAAGTAAGTCGGGGACCTGGGCACTTGGGTAGATAATTCTTTTCCCATCGATCATCACATGGCACATGTAGTCAGGAAACTCTTCTGCTTAGCACAACTAATAGCCACATTTATTTTTGTCTCTATCCAAAGAGGCTATTATTCTTCTATATTCAATAATGTTCACACCCATAATCGAGTGCAATACTCCATTTGTTACGCATCTCCCTCAGTCTACCAACAAACTGAAAAAGCCCCAGTGGTTCCGAACAAAAACGATGTCTGGTCTTAAAAAGCATAGTTATCAGGGGATATCAGAAGCCCTGTTCCTGTACTCTGTGTTTTACAGACTCCTGAGGGGGACATGTGCCTTGCTTACTGCACCATTAGAGATCCAATGGTCCTTGCCCTACTATAGTTCAGTAAATCAAACAGATGAACTAGTACTAGAAACAGGCATCTAAACTTTCATCAGAGGATAGACAGAATGCAGTGGAAAGAGAGATTCATTACTCAGCTCCTCCTCCTGCTCTGGAATAAACTTTCTCTGCAAGTTAAACTATTTGATTCAATATCTTCCTTCAAACTAAACCTTGATAACTGGATGTCTGTTCTTACGTTTCTCCCAAGAATAACACGTTTCTCTCTCCTAAAGATAAAGCCTGGAGGTGGTTATTAGCAATGCATATACAGACTTTGGAATAAATGATCTTTAACTTCATATGAAACCTAAGCTAAAACAACAGAGAACTTGTAATTCTGGATTCTTCTGGCCAAAGTAATCACCACCAGCAAATGAGTTCCAGGTAAGAAGCTTGCCAAAAAGTCATTGTTACTTTTCCTGCTATGAAGTACAAGCTCCACAGAGGTACTGGAGTACTGGATCTCTTAGCAGAATTCATAACAAGAAATTAATTCAGTCTTGTATACCACTGTAAAGGCAAAGGAATTAGAGTAAGGCCTTCATGAAAAACTGAAAATAGCCAGGTGGACTTTAATTGAAGAATAACTGCATCCAGTGTCAAATATGTGGGCAAGTTAATCCAGAAATGTTGGGATAGGAGCTGAGAATGGATGTAATCCTCTATCAGTGACCTAAACAGAAAAATATGTCCATTTACTTTTATAAATTTTCCTTGTTTTAGGCTCCTGAAAAGATGAGTGAATCTTAACTACTTCTTCAATTTAAAAAAAGATGAAAGGATGATCGGTCATTATCAGAAGAGGAGAAGCAAAGTGGCTAGACAAAGTGAATGTATGACTAAGGTTTGCTTGATGAATGGGTCAGAAGAGTTCTTATTCATTTCAAGAACAGACTTTCTCTACTAGATGAGGCAGTAAAAGTTGGAGCTACAGCTGACATTACTAATGCATGGCTATGTGTACTACATTTGACTTCCAAAGTTTTACTTTCTAGATAAATCTCACCATTGGAGGAAATAGGGAAAGTGCAGAAGAGTTCATCTAACCACTTGTGAGACAGTATGGCCTACTGGAGTAAAGCCAATGAAGGAATGAGTAAGAAATATGTGCTGCACTTGGTATTCATTGGAGAAACATACAGATCACAGCACAAGCCTTCCAATCTCTGGAAGATCCTTAGAGCTATTTAGAAGCAGACGGACCACTGAATCATGGGGCAGAAGCAGGAATTTTCAAACTTTGTCCACCAGTGAATTGAACTACCCTAGTATGTAGTTTGGGGTTAGAAAAGACTTGCTCGATTAGGCCAATCCTAGACTATCAAAGCTTTCCAACATAAGAACTAGGATTTTGCTCCCTCCCTTTGTTGATATATAATACAACAGCCATGTTGTCTGATTGCAGGATAGGGACAACTTGGAACAGGATGGCTTGAATGGCATGAATGGTCAGAAAAACAGTTTTCATTTCAGCACACTGGCATGAAAGGATATTTCTGAAGCGGTCCAGACATCCTGGACCATCTGTCAATTGAAATGCCACCCCCACAACTCCATCAAGGGCTGATTCATCTGTTGTGACTATTATTAATTATGTTTGTAGCCCAAAGGAATTCCCAGTGAAAAAAATCTATCCAGAATTATCATGCAGATTTGAGGAGACAGAAAAGTCCACATCCTGAGGTCACTGCACTTAATCCACTGGAGAAATCTAATTTGTTATCTCACATAAGGAACCATGGGAGTGCCTGATGTCATGGCAGCCAGGTCAGTACTTTGAAAGATATGTGCAGTGATTTCTGGTAGAGAGGCAACTGATGGGACTTTGACCTTTACTGTCTTGATTCTATCTGTAGGGAGTCTAGCTCTGCAAGGGTTTGTGTTCAGAGTGCAGCTAATAAATATAAGTAGCTGAGCAGGCTGCAGCTGTGACTTACTATGTTCATTCCTATGCCTGTTGATTGCAATAACATGATCCCAGACTCTTTCTCTTGCCTGTATCAGACTTGCAACTGATAGGACAGTGTGGAGCCAGTCATCCAATAAAGGAATCACCATTATTCCCAGTAATCTCTGATGAGCTTTCATCAATGTCAGAAAATTTGTATACATCCAGGGGGACAAGGTGAGACCAAATGGAGAGTCCAGAACTGGTAGAAACTGACATCACTGTAGAAGTTTAGAAACTTGAACTCCTTAATGATCATTACATAGAAACAAACATCCTCAAGGTCCAAAATATAATTGCCTTCTACTAAGCAAGGAAGGATTATATTGTATGGAGTCCACAGGAAAGGTTTCTTTGAGGAGCAACATACTTACGCTACTGAAATCTAATATGGACCTACATTCATATGCTCTTTTTGGTACTAAAAAGAACATGAAGCAATATCTAGACCTTTGCTCCCATTTACAAGGACCTGAAGTAATATCCAGACCCTCCTTTTTGGTTGGGTGGGATGTCTTTGATGACTGTTTTGAGTAGGAGATTCATAACTTCCTTCTTTGCTGCTTCTTTCTGATGGGGTTTAACATGTAGGATACGGTGATTATCATAAAAGTGGACTTTGGATATAAATGTGCTTACCTTATTGCTCCATACTCTCCAAGTATTTCTTCACTTCTAGTTCAGTGTTGCCCCATAAAAATGGGCACTGATACAAATCATTTTGGTGTCCTCAGCACAGCTGGCCAAATGGAGCCAAGTAGGCCAGCAAATAGCACCTGGTCATGTAGCTCTGGTTGAAACTTCACGGCATTTTAAGACATGAACATCACAAGGTTCATAGAAATCATTGTCAATTTGGATAAGAGCTTGCCCTTCACAGATTCATCAGACAACTACTTGATGGTTTGTTATAATACATCTAAGATGTCTCTTTGAAAAGCTACCATATGAGCTGGGTAGTTAAGTTGTCACAAGAAAAAGGGAAAGGATGCACACACACATTTCCCTAGGTGGTCCATTGCTCTGGTGGGGACTGCAGTGCTCTGATGCATGGAAGGCCTTCTTACAACCTAGGTATTTGACTTAATCTCTGGACAGGCAAAAGAGACAATGTAATTTCCTATAGACTGGAGATACTATATCTGGACTCCCCCATGCCACAGCAGTTGCTACAAATATCCACCAACAGAGGCATTACCCAGAAAATTTTCTAAGTTGACCTGACAATCGCTTCTGTTTAGAAATTGTAACTGAAGGTTGCAGAAGGTGAATTTGTCTATCATGAATGAGTCTAAAAGGTGTGCTGTTCAGCTCTCCCAGGTAGAACTATCAATACCAGACTCATCGTTGAACGATTGAAAGTTGTTGCACGTGACAGCATCGGCTCCAAAATTAAATGGATTGACACTGACATCATCAGATTATGAGCCATAAACTGTGGATGTGGTGAGAATATTTCTGGTGTCCTGGGCTTCAGGGAGAAGATGGTGGTCGACTCTCTATCCCCTATCAAAAATGTAGGGGAAACCATGACAGAAAGATTTGCTTGAGCCTTTAAAAAATCAATAGAGAACTTGCCATAGTTAAAAACAATGGTGGTAGAACTTTTTGGGATCAGATACTTGTACTACAAAATCATTACCACTTCCCTGTCTAGTGTGAGTCAATCTTTGTAACTTGGCCAAAGCCTGTAAAACAGAAGAGAAGAGGATTTCTCAATAATATTGGCAAGCAGGTTCTTTACAGGAAGTTCCATTTTAGAGCAACTAACCTCAGCTGAAGGAAAGAAAATCTTTGGCTACTTTGGCAGCTTAAGCTTCTTTTTAGCAGACAACTTCAACAGCAGTAATCAAAGCCAAATTAACCAAGGGCATTGATACTGATGGCTTCAGAATTAAAAAAAATCAGAAAGTTTCAACACCAATGAAGCTGGATCAGACTCAGCAGAATAGGTTTTAGCTAACAAGGATTTCTGGTAAAGATGTATGGGACCAAGGAGTCTAACAGGTATTTTAAGTTGATCCTGCCCATGCTTATGAGTAGCAGTAGAAAATACCTTCAGACTGGACACTCAGAGGTCATGTTTGTTTTTGCAATTTCCTCCTTACACTAGCCAAATTATCATTCCTGGTGTGATTATCTGTGCCCTCTTGTAAGGTCCCATTGAGTTTGCACGTTTTGTTTTAGTCATCGTACCTGAACTATATAATGCTACACTTTCATTTGTTACACCATACTACCACTATTACACTCAGTCCTCACATCCCAGCATGCTCAAATTGCTCCTTAGGCTTTTTCCACCATGTTAACACTGCGCTTATTTTTGTACAATCTGGTATTAAATTTAACCTGCTATCTATTCCCACTGCTATATCTGCTATGCTTATGTTGAATCATTTTGGTCCAAGTACTGCCCCACATGGTACTCAGCACATCACCCCTTTCTCAGCAGACACTAACCTCCACTACCATCCATCACCTTTAGCCTCAAACCAATACTTTTTACCTTTCCAGAGATCCACACCTATTACCTTTTAGCTTTTCTATTTAAACTGGTTTTATTGAATGGTATCACAGGTCTTTCTTGAATAAAAAAGGATCACATCCCCAGATTTCCAGTATCACCCTCCACTGTTACCGAGTAAAAAACTGAATCACATTCAGTTGGCATGACCTCATGACTCTGAATCTGTGCTGATGTTTGTCTACTTGGGCATTAAATGAAGGGAATTTGCCCGGACTATATATTAGCATTTTTTAATTCTTTCCCCAAGAAATATGATACTACCTGACTTGTAGCTGATTTGGTTTTTCCCTGGTCTTCCCTTTTTGTAACAGTACCACTAGAAACATCTGCTTGTCTAGTGACACCTCCCTACCTACTTTCTTCGACATTGTCTGCTTCTGCCTGGATATCCTATCTATTCAATCATCCCTCCAGCCTCTGTGCTCTGCTGTTTTCCTAGTCTGGTAGCCCCTTCCTACTTTCTCAAAAGAAAATACCGAGGTAAGTAACTCATTCAGTATTTCTGTATATTTGCTTCCTTCAACCTCTTGCCATTCTTCTTTCTAAATCCCATTACTGACTAACGCTTCTCTCTACACTTAAATATTTGTCTTTCCCTTAATCCTCTGGCTATTTCTCTAATTCCAACTTTGCTTGTATTACCCGCATTACCATCTTCTTATACTCCTTTTTTCTCCTTTGGCCTTTTAAAATGTTTTTTTTTTTTTTTGTTCTTACTGCCTTCCTTATTAAATTATGACCCTTCTACTGTGTGTGTTACCAGACAGATTTTTTTTCCCCAGTGATGCACTTTTTGTAGGAACAATGCTTTGCTTGTGGCTGTGTAAAGCAAGGTAATGTGAGAACTTTTATTACTGTATACTGGACATTGAATTCACTTTCGAATTGTTGTGCCTTGAAAATCATTAGAACTGGAAGACAGCAATACTGGTATACTTGTATATGGGGAAAAAGATAGCTGGAAAATAGAAAGAGAGCTACAGCTTGTTTAACTAATTTTAGTGGCACTGAAATGTCATGCACAGAATCCTGGTTGTTTTTCACGAGAACAAATTACAGAATGCAAGCAAAAGTAGCTGTCAGCTAAACAAGGCCCAGCATTACAACTTGATTACAGGAAAGTATCAGTAAACATAGTCTACATGGATATTCTAGTATTTGAATGGCAGGTCCATAAGAAAAAAAAATGACAATGTGGTCTAACCTCCATGAGAATTATGTTCAAACTGAACTACCTAGAGAACCTGTACACCAGAAGATAACAAAGTTTCCTATTTTTTTTAATAGCCTACCCTTTACTTCATAATTTATCACAAACTATTCTGTCTCTTAGTAACCAAGCAACCCAATTGTTTCAGTATTTTTGCTCTATTCTTCACCTCAGTAACATAAACGTCTATAATCTGTGTAGGATCCAGTGCCTTTATAAAGAAAGGTGGTGAGTAAACTGAAAATTGTACTGAGCTGACAATATTTCTTGGACTTTTCACTTTCTAATAGTAGTCTGATTTTCTCCTCTTCAAGAAAAGTGAAATAAAGTGTTTTCTCCAGCAACATTTTATGGTTAATTCAGTCACAGTGAGGAATAGGTCTATTTTTTATTCAGACCTTCCACGTCTTCATCTAACTTTCCTTGCAGCAAAATAATTCTTGGTGAATAGAGATGGGGAATTTTTATGACTGCAAATTATACTTCTGTACTTCCAAACAAGGAAATTTGTTAAAGGCAAATATGTATTTCTTCACTTCTGCAAATATATTATTCATTCAGTACTGATTCATATCTGACACCATGTGGTATACAGATGATGAGTAAATACAACACATGCACCAAGGATGTGGTCTATGCTATATTCATGTGGGGCAGTCAAAAATAATTAAGTAGCAAAAGCATGCAGCTTCCTGTAGATAGCTGATTAGCAGTTAAATATGCATAAAATATATTTTACAGACTTCGACTAGGTCTTTGATTAGGTTCCACACAGGCGGGTGCTACAAAAACTGCAGGGGTTCGGGGTAGCACTGAGTCTGTGACACGTATTGCTTCATATTAGAATGAGATACAGATGGCTTTGGTGAGAGAGAGAGAGGATTTTAGAAAAAAGGGAAGTAATCAAAGGAATACCACTGAAGCTGGAAGAAGGTCCAGTGCTCTCCAGTATGTTTGCTTCAGGTATATCTGAGGGAAAACAGAACAGGATCAACCTTGTTACGAAATACACAAAGATGCAGCAACGCAGGATAGGGAAAAGACAAGTGAATACTTTGGGAATACTGACGAAGTGGGGAGAAAGGATGCAGCTGAGGCTCAGAGCAGACTAATGCAATGTACTGCACTTGAGCCAAAATTGATATGGTGTGATGAGGGAGAAGGACTAATGAAAGAACAGGAAAAGGATATCGGAGTTGATCACTCCTGGCTTAGACCACCACTAACAATGGGAGAGGGCAGTAGCAACAGCAAACAGAATGCAGAGGTTTCTCCTGACAGGTACAGTTTAATCAGCCATACAAATGACCATTTTAAAAATGATTTTATTTGTTAAATTGGTAAATCCACTATGTATACATGCCTCTCTTCGTGGGCAACCTGGAAACTGCTCAGAGTCACATAGCAGGTGAATAAAGACTGAGGGAACTACATGCAGGACTACAAGAATCTTGTTAGCAACTGTTACTCAAACCTCTGTGACAAACTGCTAGTGATTCTGTCAACATGTCACCTAGCATAAGAGTGAGACTGCCTTTTCATTCTCAAGTAAAGCTTCAACCATTCCCATTGGTGTACTCTAGGGCTAGAGGAGGACTGCTTTGTTTCTTCTGCTGATGCACCACTATAGTCTGAATATTTACTCCCATACCAAATCTGAATGGGTCAATGTATGCCTGCAGCACAGCACAGTACAGTAAGTAGGGGGCATGTTTAACAGAACTGACAAAGTAATATTATTCTCTCAACACTGTTGTAATCTAAAGTTGCAAGTATCAAACAGTGGTTGTGTCCATGTGCCCACCCTTCTCACTGTTCCTAAAATGATGCACAGACATGGACTACTTTCTGTGGATACAGAATTTGAGAGGAAGATCATTCTACAAACAGTAGAATTCAGATTTATACTAGTGTTAACTCTGAACTCAAAGTAATAATGAACAAATCACCCAGAGCAGATGCTGCTGCTATGTTACTGTGTTACAGCAAACCATTTGGTGAAATGGCCTGCCGTAAAAGTGGTGCTCTTATTGATGTGAGTACTACTTTTGGACAAAGACTGAAGTGGTTGTAAAGTGGTAGCTTCGCTTTTTAATTCTGATCCTGACTTCAATATTTATGATAATAATGGCTGCTAGTAAGTGGCTATCCAGCATCTGGTGATACAACAGGTGCAGACTAATAGAAGAATATATAATCACTTTTGACATTTTCTAAAATATATACTTTATTCAAATACAAAATAAGAACAAGGACAAATTCTTCAACTCACTGCCTTCAAAGGTTCTAAAACAATCAACTTAAATCACTCATTTAAATATTTTTAATAATGACCAACCAATTCAAAGTATAAACCTCATAAGATATTTCTACCATTTAAAATACTATTTCAGAATCGATATTTCAAAGATAAATATGTCAAAGAAATAGATGCATATGTATGTATACATGTCCTGCAAATAGTAAACCTATAATAAATATTACAGAATTCTCTCATTAATCGTGCCTTTTGGCTGCAGCTTTTCAAACAAAATAAACCATGCTTCTTTCTTCAATAACATATATGCAATATTCAGAAACAATGCAGGATATAAACTTTCAAAAGTAATAAATCTCAACAAATCAATATTCTGGCTATGGATGGGTGGTCTGTGGATTCAGATGTAATACATTTGACATTACATAGACATGCTAGGTTAGAAAAAGGGATACAAGAACATATCAGACATTCAAACTGGTGCTGCAACATGTTCAATGGGTATGCACCTCAGAAGAGATAAGGACCCCAAAAGCCTTGCAACTGAACTCCCATGGACAGTGATCCCCTCTCAGAAATTGAAAAGTTTGTCTAGACAGATTGGATTTGTGTTTGAAGACAGAAATGGAGTCCTGGATTCTGAGACAGTAGATCCCTCCACCACTGCAGTTTCTATTTCAACAAGTTCCATTACTGGTACCTGGAAACCTAAGTGATGAAGGTACTCAAATATTCTTCAACTATGATTGAATTTTTCTCATGTGTAGTCTGGCTACTGGTATTTTAAGGCTCATTGATGCCATGAGACCTAGAATTTTGAGGAAATCTCTTGTTGAGTCCATGTCTAGAAGAGAGAAATGCAAAAAAATGTCCTGTAAAAGTCAGAACTGTGTCTTCTAGCAGGAAGGGCATCCTTTTTGCTGTGTCTATCCAACACTTCAGGAAAACAATTAGTTGACAGAGTAAGGAAGGACTTTAACATTCAATCTGAAGCCCAGGTAGGAAAGTAGGGATGCAACCTTGTCTAAGGACTCCAAGGAAAAGTGGATGTCTAGGGTTCTGCAGTAGTAAACCACTGGAGCCAGACACCTTGTAAACACTCAGGGTGCAACAGATAGCCCAAAGGGTAGCACAGAAAACTGTAATGTAAGCCAGACACAGGAAATCTCAAAAATCTACTGAAATTGGGAGCAATATGAATGTGATAAGCATTGCTGAGATCTAAAGTCATCATGTAATAGTAGTCTGGAAGCAAAGCTAAGATTAATTAAGGTGAACATTTTGAATTTCAGAATTTTTACATACATGTTTAAATAGGCAAATCTAGTACTGGTCTCCAGGAGTGCTCCTTTTTTTTGGTACCAAAAAGATTCTGGAGTTAAATCCTTTATCACTATGTAGCACAGACACTGGTTCTATGACCTCTGCATCTACCATCTGATGGAGCACATCAGGAAACAGCTCCATCTGGTCTGGTGGGTATGGCGGAATTCCCCTGAAAGGAGAAGGATTTTCTATCCACTGTCAAGTGTATCTTCTTTAAATTGTCCTCAGAACTCATTTCTCTGAGACTATTTATGGTCATGCAACAGGGTTAAGAGAGATCTTGGGCAAGGAGAAAGAGAAAGAAGTGAAGGGAGAGCAAGCTTATTCCTTTGCAGGAGGTTGATCCTTTTTGGAAGGGAACCCCTCAATTTTGGTTTCAAAGAATTATCTTCCTGCCATTTCCTTTTGGATCCCTGACTTTTGTTTGGCTGGGATTTTTGTTTGTCTTGCCTCAATGCCTTGTTTGGGGAGAATCAGGGTACATGAAACATCCTAGATAACCCATTCATTAGTCTGCCTCTTATCAGACCACTGTTTGTGTAATGGAGGGATCAAACACCAGTTCAGAACTTAAAGATGCATTCACAACTTCAGCTTTTAAATCACAGAAGTTCTGATTAACCAAGCATGCTGTCTTAAAATAGCACAAGCAGCATTTCTCAAGACTGTATCAGCATATTCAAGTACATCCCTCAAAGCATGTTTCAAAACCTGAATCAAATTGGAAACAATTTCATTTATACAAAGTTTTTGCTCTGCAGGTACGAATGTAGCAAAATCATCCAAACTGCATGTGTATTGTAAAATAAATTTCCACATCTAGCCTTGATACTTTAACATTCTAAAATCTAGATTACTAAAAAGAGATATAATTTTCCCTCTTTATGAATAGAACAGATTAGTACTAAGCTAACTGCCCTTGTGAGCCATTTTAAGCCTAGCCAATTATCCCTTGTGAGACTCAACCCCTGCACCTTAACTATTAGGCCACCCTCCCAACAAAAATAAACAGCCCCCACAAGGCTCAAACCCAGGATCCTACACACCATACACAAAGTGATTTACCACTAAGCCATGATAGACACAATCAGGGGGTGCTGGATTAGATGAAGCCAATGAGTTTTTATTTGAGCAGGCAACTGGGAAGACTGAATTTGGATCAGCAGTCAAATGAGAAAAGAGACCTGTCTTATACAAGGGGACCCCAAATTTTCACTGAGCCTTTTTAGGAAATGCTAGAATAGATATTGGTATCCTGTAGGCATCTTTATACGCCTTTTCAAAGGCTGGTAAGAGAGGCAGAATAGATAAATAATTCAGCATCTTGTGCTCTATAAGGTCATATACCTTGACTAGCTTTTTGGAGTAGTTTCCAACTGCTCCCAAGCAAAAAACTTCACTAAGTTCAGCAAACATCTCAGGAAAAGTGAACACTTGTTTGGACTTAAGCTCCGGTTCACCTTTTGAAGAAACAGACTGACTGGTCTCAGTGTTAACTAGGAAATCACTATTATCCTTATCGGATTCCTCATAATTCTCTGAAAAAAACAGAAGTATGTCTAGCCAGACTAGCACAAGAGCCATGGATGGGAACACAACTGTGAGAATTAGCTGTCTGCAGAATACTCAGTTAAGAAAACCACACCAACCTTATAAACAGCTATAATCCAATTGTCAGCTGCATCAGGAAGCTTCTGTTTCTTTTTCTTGTGCACGTCACTACAAAAATATCTAGGGATAAAGTATTATGTTTGTCTTTTCCCATACTACTCCTGCATCTAAAGAGTTTAGTTCTCCCATACCTATGACAGACACTGGAACAGCCCCAGAGGATATGTCTGACCCGTGTACCATAGTGACTGGCAAAACAACACTAGAGGGAGATGGTGAAAAAGGTTAAGTGGTCTCCAGGCTGAGCAGTGGCCCCTGACAGAATCACCAACTGAGAAATATTTCTATTCTGTGTTTTCTTTTTACTTGCAACTGGGTTTGATTGGGGGGGTACTAGAGTTAGGATCCATCAAGTCAAGGGAGAGAACACCAGCCAGAATAATAAACTAACAATACTAAATAATGAATTACAATAAGCACTTAAAAGCTTCTAGTAATAAGTATGTCCCCACACAAACACTGCCAAATGGTGCTATTATCACAAAAAAGTTTTAAATGTGTTCAGAATTCTTTTACAACTGACAGAAGTTGTGTGCTTCCAGTACATAAAGTCCAAGACACCAAAGCAACATGTGCCAGACCAATGTTAAAAATTAGTTCTACGTACTTTAAGTATGTTAAATTGTCATAAAATAACAAGTAACAGCAATTTAATCTATTTTATTGTTACAGGGAGTAAAATCTCCACAGTACATTAAAATAAATTCATTCACAGTAAAATTGTAATGCAATGTTAAAAACACAAAGAGCAGTCTCATACATACAGTAAATAATGTAGCGATGCTGAAAAATCCAAGTTCTGCAATATTTTCCTGTCAAAAGATGAAAATAAAGCAGAGTAACAACATTAAACATCTCCCATAAAACTATTATCCTAGGAGATGTCAACATCGACTAGCTGAAACTCTCCACAAATTTCCCCACTAATAGTATCAATCTCTTTAGCTTCTCTCAGTACAGCACCCAACCTTAATTAACAAATCCAACCAAAGCAGCTCACTCATAGACTGGATAATAGCCTCCCACCCCAATAACTTCTATGAAACTAAAACACTTCCTGATGCCATTAGTGACCATCTGCCCACCTATACCACCAGACTTGTCTCCCAACCTCACAAACAGCATACCTATAAAACTGTCCATGATTTGACTAACTTTAACCCACTTAACATTTAACAGTATCCAAAGCTCTACAAACTGTCACTTTCTTAAACACCTACCCCTAGATGAAGCAATAGACAAATTCAACACCATATTCCTGGATTCATTCAATAGTGTAGCTCCCACTAGAAGGAAAATAATCAAAAATAAATGTTCTCCTTGGCTATCAACTCACACCAAATCAAACATACATGACTGGGACAAAAGCTAGAAAATATACCAGAAACACAAATCCCCTACAAACCAGTCCCACTATAAAGAACTATGTAAGCTAGTTAAAAAAACTCGTCACCAAAGACAAAAAAACATATTACTTAAACCCCCAGCAAAGCTCTACATCCAACCCAAAGAAATTCTGGCATTCTATCAAAAACACCTTCACCCTGGAACTAACTCATTACTTCTGCCTTGTACCAACGACTCTAACACTGACTCTGCCTCTGCATTCAATACCTACTTTATAGAAAGTATCTCAACCATTACCAACAGCTTTACCTCTACTTCCACCACCATCTGCAACCTCCTCAGAATCTCCTTTCTCCCTTGTCGCTTGTCTCATGCATTCATGAGAGATGATGAAGTGGTGTATAGGTTCAAGATATTTATTGCACATAAACATTGTCAGGAACTGTAATTAGAACTTGTATTTAAGCTAACTGATTCACTCATTACGTCATACTTACTCGTGTGTAAATCTCCATTCATAACTGCATTCACAATAGCTGACTGTACAAAATGGCACTGTTCACGCACATGCTCATTACTTACATGCGCATGCTAACTGTATGTGCTATGTAGCTACAGAGGCTGAATAGGAACAATACACTCAATGATCTACATCCTCCCACTTTGATTTGTTCGACATGCAATAGGAGAACAAGACAATTTACATGGTAGATAACATTTCAAAATTAATAACAAATCAGAACTCAAGTCCAAGACACTGTGTATTTTGGATCAGGTCTGGAAATTCTACCCGATCTGGTTATAAAAAATTCTGACAGTCTCTGGGGAATTCTTTTCAATAGGAACTTTGGGGATTGCAGCAGGATTATTCTGGGTACATTGTCCTCTGAAACTGGAGCAGGTGTGAAGTCACTCTGAGAAACAGAGTCTTTGGCACAGACAATCTGCTGTGTCACTGGTTCAGAAACTGGAAGTACACGTCTTTGGTTCCTTCTGAAATCCATTCCTTCTGATTTAACAATATAAGATCTCGGTTCTGCACTAATATTTTTGATAATTCCCACTCTGTCATATCCTTTAGATGTTTGCATCCTTACAATCTCTCCTTGTCTCAATGGTCTAAGAGGTTTGCTAGATTTATCATAGTACAACTTTTGTGACTGGCATTTTTTCAAAATTTGTCTTGACCACACTGTTGTTATTAGCATTTGGAATCAATAGTTGCTTACTGATCGGTAAGGTTGTTCTTGTCTAGTCATTAATCTCTGAGCAGGTGAACTATGCAAGTTATCTCAGGGAGTGTTTCTGAGATTGAGTAGGTTAAGAAAAACATTATTACTATCTCTCTTGGATTTCTCTAACAAACATTTTGCACTTTGAACTGCATGCTCAGCTAATCCATTGGACTGTGGATACTCAGGGCTACCATGGACAGAAAAATGTCTCTTCAATTTTGTGATGACAGTGCTAGACATTAGATTAGGAAGTAGGTCAATTACAAACCAATTTTACCACTCACAGCCCCCCCCCCATGACCATAGCCATACTAAACTCTTCTCATTAAAACCTATTCAAACTTCCTACATCAAAAAGCTCCTAGACAAACTTAAACCATGCTGCCTCACAGCCGACCAACTTCCAAATGAGTTCCTAAAAATTTCTGCTCCATCCATAGCCTACTAATCAATTGCTCAGTCTCAGAACAACACATCCCTCAATTCTGGAAAGTTTCACACATCATCCCCCTTCAGAAAGGTGGCCCCTCTAGAGATATCTCAAACTACCGCCCCACTGCTATCCTCCCACCCATACCAAAAATCTTAGAGAAATGCATTCATCAGCAACTCCTGAACCACCTTGCCACTAATAACCTTCTATCTGAAACCCAGTATGGCTTTAGACCCAAGCACAGCCAATACTATCCATCACCTTATGAACAATGGACTACTAGTATTGGCCATTTTCTTGGACATGTCAAAAGCTTTTGACACCATTTCCCACCAACTATTACTTAATAAACTGGCCTCATACAATCTTAATTCAGCATCCCTAACATGGTTTTACAGTTTTCTAACCGTCAACAAGCTACTAAATGGTAGAACATTCTCTCTCTACTACTATCCACCAGTGTACTCCAAGGTTCCATACTCTGCCCCCTACTCTTCATCATATTTACTAATAATCTAATTTCAGCAACGGCATATTGCTTATCTGCTCTGCCCTTTCCCCACTAGATGTACAGACCAAGATGCAAAAAAGTATTCTAAGAAATTGAAACTTATCTATCAAAACACCAGTTCATTCTAAACCCAAATAAGACTAATTTAATAATTTTCTCCAACAAACATACCAAACACAACTGCCCACCCCTAAGCATTCAATCAGCCAATGGTACCATAACTGAGCCTACAAATCAGGCCAAGCTCCTGGTTATGACAATAGATAACAGAATTAACAGAAAATTTATAGAATTTTTCTAATTTTTTTAAGGTTGTATAATTTATTATAAAAGTACAAATGAACAGATCGGAGTTTTTGTATTTTATTCAAGTATTTGAATGATGACTTAATGCTATTGGTTCGCTCATTAATTAATCAATGTAGGGATTTTTATAAAAGGGAGCTGTATTTTCTGTTATTTGTTTCTAAAGAAGTTCTGAGGAATAAAGAATGAAAGTGCTTAAACTATTATTTGTGCCCAAATGCCATTTACTTTTCAGTACAATAGATAACAGGCTAAAATTTGCTATTCAAATTTCCCAAATATCAAAAAATTCCATGCTAAACTCGGTGCTCTATATAGGGCCAAACCTACCTAACACCCCAAGCCAGAGTAGCCACTGCTAGATCACAACTGCTGTCTACCCTTCTCTACTGCTCACACACATTCATCAAGTTACGCAAAACCGACCTTTATAATCTTGAGTCCTGCTATAACAAAATAGCAAAATTTGCCACCAATCTCCCCCACAAGACCCATCATTGTACTGCTTTTCAACAACTCAAATGGCTAGAACTCCCCAACCTATTAACACTCAACCAACTTACATTTCACCCGCAATATCATTCACAACCCCAAAGACTGCCCAGCAATTTCAACACTAGGCCAACTACAGGTAAACAGCAGGTCCCAATAAGCCACTACTCAAAATTACACAATCTCACAACTACCATGGTGACTCCATATACTCTAATAATATAGTCATGTCCTGGAATGCTCTCCCTCTAAACATACAAATCGCTCTTGCAAATCTTCCTTCAAAATAAAGTTAAAGGAATACCGTATAGATAATTGGTTCTGCACGTGCTGTTCACCGGGATAAACTCATCTCTCCTGCTACCCACACTCCTCATGCTCTGTCATGTTTTACTGCTCAATTATTTTTTCTAGTGTCACTACAACAATGATTTATTTTACTCAATGGCAAATTTTTACTCTGCAATTCATGCCTCATACTGTTATGTAACAAATGTACCTATGGTCTACTGCTCTAGATTCATGTTTTAAGAACCTATGGACTAATGTTCTAATTTTTGATACTTTATTTCCTCTGCATCAATTGTCTTATGCATTAATTGTACTATATTATTTCATCTGTTGAATATTATTATATTCTTACTCCTGTTCTTATTTTTTTTTAATTTTATTAATATATTAGAATTTTCTCTTATCGATCTCAATACTGGAGCTTTTCACCCCAGGTCTTCACTGAAAATGGGTTACTTGCCCAGTCGGACAATCCCCGGTAATCAAATGTGATTAAATAAATAAATAAATAAATAAATAAACACATTAATTAATTAATTAATTAATTGATTGATTGATTGATTGATTGATTAATTAATTAAAATAAATACATAAATTCCAGTAAGAGTCTACTAACACTAAGTAATCCTGACCATTCCATTTGAAAATATCAGTAGCAAACATTGACCATCATAATTCAGGAATCTGATTTAGCTGAAGTGGTTCTTTTTATTGGTGTGATTTAGTAATATTGCAAATAGAACATACTAGAGTTTCCTTCTCTATATCTTTTGATATAGAATGCCAAAATACTATGTCTCTTACCCTTCTTTTGGTTGAATCAGTACCCGGGTGACCATGATGTAAAATTTGGATATATTCCTTTTGTAATGCTGACAGAATAACTACCTTTCATGATGATACCATCTTTCATCGTGAGCTCGTCTCAGTAAGGAAAATACTTCCATATGTCAGGTGGTAAACTGGTTTATTGCACTGGCCATCCTTGACTGATAAATTGTTTCGGCTTCTGGAGAACTGGGTCTAAAGCTGTGTGAGTTCTGAGTTCATAAAGACCTGATGAGGGAAAATTTTTGACTTCCATGACTTCGAGGTCTGCTTTCTCATTATCATGCTGTTCTGTTGTTTGTCTAGGCACTATTGACAAAGCATCTGCAAGGTAGAGATATTTGCCTTTTGTATAGACAATATTTAAACTTATACTTTTGCAATTTTAACATCATGTGTTGCAAGCATGCTGGGGCTGAATGTATTGGCTTTTTCGGAATTGTCACCAAGAGGTAGATGATCAGTCTCTATATGAACAAGTTTGCCATAAATATAATCATGAAACTTTGAATATGCAAACACTACTGCCAAAAGCTCTTTTTCAATTTGTGCATACTGCATCTCAGTTTGGGTTAAAGTTCTGGAAACACAGGCTACTGGTATACCTTGTTCAAGACTTGCTGGACCAAAACCATACTTAGATGCATTACACAAAAGTGTTACTGGTTTATGAACATCATAATATCTCAGTTTGGGTGGACTGGCAATTTTCTGTTTCAGAATGTCAAATGCTCTTTGGTGTTTTGCTAACCAGGACCAATTTACATTTTTGCATGTTACCTCTTGTAACGGTGCTGAAAGCTCACTCAGGTCTGGGATGAACTTTCCTATATAGCTGACCATACTTAGAAAACTTTGCAAAGATGTGGCACTGTCTGCAATTGGCATCTCAAGAACTGCTGTTTGCTTAGATGGATCTGGTTTAAGCCAGAATTAGTAAACAAATGACCGGTATACAAAACTTTATTCAGCGTGAATTTAAATTTCTGAGGATTCAGTTTTAGATTAACTACATGTGAGTGGCATAGAACTTTCTTGAGGTTTCTATCATGCTCGTCTTCACTGTTGCCCTCTACAATAATGTCGTCTACTATGATAGCACATGGATAACCTGAAAAAATTTGTTCCATCGCATGTTGAAATATCTCACTGGCATAATTTATCCCAAATGGCATTCTTAAGAATCAGATCTACCAAATGATGTACTGAAAGTAGTTAACAATGAAGATTTGCAATCCAGGGAAATTTGCCAAAATGAACTTTTTGCATTTAAGACTGACAAAATAGTGGCATTTGACATAAGAGGCGCTACTTCTTCTACTGTGCACATCAGTTGAAGAGGACATTTAAGTACTTTATTTAAATCTCTGGGATCAATACATATTCGAATATCATCTGAGGTTTTCTTACGAGCTATAACCATGGAGGATACCCACTCATTCGGTTCTTTAACTGGAGTTTACACACCTAAATTCACCATTTTGTCTAGTGTTGTTTTCACTTTGTTCTGCATTGCTACCAGAACCTTCCTGGCTAGTCTGACAATTAGGCTTACTTCATGGTTTAACTTCATAGAATATGTGACTGGTAGTTTACCAAGCCCGTCTTTGAAAATATGAGCATATTCATGAAAAATATTCTGTGTAAAACTATCACAGCTGTTCAGACTTATATAGCGAATCTCTTCATTAAGCGAACTCAGTTCCATTCTCAAACTATCTCTGAGGCCCACCAATGACTGCATGTGTCTTTTGACTATGTAAAACTGCAAGTCATAGCTGTTCCCAGCAGAATGGCATGTGAGAACTACTGCTCCATCAGTTTGAATCTCTTCACTACCATAAGCAACAAGTTTTGCACACTTTGTTGAATCAAGTTTCTTGTCAGCTTTTACCTTGGCAAACATTTGTGCTGATATAACATTGCACTTGGACTCAGTATCTACTTTAAGCTCTACAGCTTTCCCATTAATCTGAACAGTACAAAATATTTGTCCTCAATCACAGAGATACCATCAACATAAAAAGTTTGCTCACAGCTTTCTATCTGCTCTACTTGCTTCTTTGGATACTCTCTTTTAATAAAAGTATGTGCCACTTTAGACTTGCAAAGCCTTTTGAAATGATTGCATTTTTTAAATTTGTGACATTGCTGACCAATAGCTAAGCACTTTTCTCGATTAGGTTCATAGTTGCCTTCACAATTATGACAATTAACAATATGGTATGGGGTAACAAACAACCTCTTGGATTTATGATTAACATTGGTCAGTGCCAGACCCTTTGATTTATACCCCTTCTTCATCTTAGCTTTATGTTGTACACTATCAACATTCACACTGTTAGATACTGCAAGCACATTCTTCTTATTTGTAAGTATATTTGTGTGCTTTTCTGTAAGCTCATATATTTAACAAATCTCTATGGCTTTACTCAATGTTAAATCACTATCTTGAAGCAAAATCTTTCTCACTGCATCACTAGCAGCACCACACACAAGTCTATCTTTTATCAACTCATCTTGTAAATCACCATAGCTGCACATTTTAATTTTATTTCTCAAGTCAGTAATATATGCTGCTATAGTTTCACCACACTTTTTATTTCTTGTGAAAAATATGTGTCTTTCCACTGTAATATTCATTTGAGGGTTACATATTTCTCTAAATTTTTGTTTTAAACACTCAGTGTCTTCTTGTGTTTCAACAGCCAAAACGAACAGGAAAGTAAATTGCTCAATAAAAGCAGCCAAATACAAAAGAAAATAGAGCAATTCCACCAAGGCACGACTCCACTGGTATTTTTCACATGAACAAGCTTTATTGAAACACACTTTCTTCAGAATACTGATACACTATATACATATAGATGATACTACCATAAGGGTGATGAGACCAGTTAAAGGAAGGGGGATGGTGCTTATAGACCAAATGGTGTATGAAGGTAAGATTATGGACATATTGGAGAACACAAATAGATACGTCAGAGTCTCAGTTAATGAAATAAATATAGGTAATAGAAAAATCTATTTAATTTTAAATGACCTACTGTTGGAAGGGCTAATAAGTATAGAAACTTTTAAGTTTTTGTACGTAGAAAAACCAACAATACCTACCATCTTTGGGATTCCAAAGGTGCACAAAGACATAGAAGACCCACCTATGAGACCTATAGTGTCATCAGAAGGGTCTATAACAGCACCTTTGGCCAGATGGTTGGACACTAAGCTTAAAGACATGGCGCTAGGAAGCCAGGGTGCAGTAAAAGATTCTTGGGACTTATTACATAGTATAACAAATGATTTATATGATGAGAAAATGATTTTTATAACTATTGACATAATTGACTTATTCTCATCAATACCGTATGATGAAGGAATTAAATGGTTTGAGGAAGCCCTAATTAAGTATGGTAAGTTTAACAACTGAGACTTTTATCTTATTTTAACCTTGATGGAAATGATTTTAAAAAATAATTTTATACATTTTGAAGGGGAATTTTTAAACAAGTACAGAGAGTAGCAATGGGGGCAAGGTGTACCCCCACGTACACCAACATAATTCTTTCAATTTGGGAGGAAAAATACATTATAAATTCCAAATATGTAAAATGTTGGAAACTGTACAAGCGCTACCTGGATAACATGTGTTTTTTATGGACAAGCTCTGAAAGCATGTTTTTTGAATTTTTAAATTATATATCAGAATCAACTGATTTTTTAAATTTTACATACAAGATTAATAAGGACAAATTGGAATATCTGGACATTTCTATTAAGAAATGTGAAGGTATTTTCAGCTCAAAGATTTATCGGAAAGAAACTTTTTCAAATTCATATTTAGCATAAAACAGTGCATACCCAGTACACCAGAAAAAAGGAATTGTTAAGGGACAATATGTTAGGGGTAGTCGTATGACATCCAGAGAATGTGATTTTGAGGTAGAGTGCAAAACATTGAGGGAAATGTTTATAGAAAGAGGTTACCCCAACAAATTTATAAAAAAAAAATAGAAAAAGCAGTTAGAGAAGGAAGGCAGGATAGATTTAAAACCATTATGGGGGACAAAACAGGGCTTAGTAAGGAAAAGGTTAAAACAATGAATTTTGAAGGTGAAAGAAATTTTGTGACAGATTATAATGGAGGCACAATAAGAATAAGAAAATTGTTAGAAGAGGAATGGAATAGATTTGGTGAACTATCAGACTTGGAGGGAATTTTTGATAACCCTTTAAGATGTACATACAGAAGGGGTAGAAGTCTAAAGGCTATATTAGAAGGTAAAAAGATGGCCCTAAGTGTAAAGAGGGTAAAGTAGGGACCTTTAAATGTGGACGATGCTCCCAGTGTCCAAATATCTGCATGAGGGACACTATTCTGGTTAGCAGTAGGGATGGACTTATTAGTAGTAGGGACTATGCGAATTGTGACACTAGTGGTATAGTGTACATAGGGCTTTGTGACCATTGTGAAGCATTCTATGTAGGTAAATCAGAAATAAAGGTAAAAAACAGAATCTATGAGCATAACTATGAAATTAGAACAAAATGTACCAAGAATGCTCTTTGAAGACGCACAATAAACTGTCAAGAAGGTAAATTCAAATTCTTTGTATTGGAAGTAATTCCAAAGGACATAAGAGGAGGTCCATGGGAGACTTCCATTGAATATAAAGAACTGCTGTGGCAACTATCCCTGGAAGCTACTAGATTTCCAGGTCTGAATGATGCAGTCTCTCTTGCCCCAGTTTTAAAGTTAAGGGCTGCAAAGCTCTAGTGACTCTGAAAAAAGTATCTCTTTATGTACACTAACTTTATAAATATAATTTTTTTTTTTTTAAATGCAATACTTCTTACCCTAGGACAAAGCTAAGTACTGCAATGTCAAAAGTGTATGTGCAATAATTTATTTTGGTTCAAAAAGAGAAAAGAGAAAAAAGAAAATGTATGTCTTTTACTATATTACTGTTTGAACCATTTATCTAAAAAGCACCTGTGTAGGATTTTAATTCTTTCTTTGGACACAAGATGGTGCTATTGTATGGAAGAAAAGTTTGTTTTATAAGGTTTTTAACATGTATAAAACTAAACTGTATTTGTATTTATATTTATTTATAGTTATATATTTATATCTATTAGAGTTTAGAGAGGATATTTTGATATTTATATATTTATATATGTATGTATGTGTTTAGAACTGTTTTAAAGGACTGGTTTAAAGGGATTTTTAAAAAATGTTTTATAGGGCTGAGTATCTATTAAGTACATGTGATTACATTAAGAATATACACCAATTGGATAGCAGTATTACTTAAGTGGAGGGTATTTTAGAGGAAGAAATACAAAATGTATGCATTTCCGTTTCATCTGAGGAAGTCATTAGAGGACGAAAACGCATCTGTGGTGATAACAGTGTTTATGGTTTTATTCTGAAGAAAGTGTGTTTCAATAAAGCTTGTTCATGTGAAAAATACCAGTGGAGTCATGCCTTGGTGGAATTGCTCTATTTTCTTTTGGTCTTCCTGTGTTTCAGCCTGTATCACAATATGGGGGTTTTCCCCTTCCCCTGCATACACAGCAGGCGCATACACAAATGAACATTCCCTCTCAATGTCTTCTGAGCCTGCTAAATTAAGAAGTATGAAAGCATTTGTATGTGCGTCTTTATCAGAAAATGTAGCCTGAATGAAAATATCATATGCTTATTCAAACACTCTCCAATTCTCAAATCCCTCTGCCATAACAACAAAATTACGTTTAAATATAAGCATAAACCAGGTACTTGTAATTATGTTCAAATGGACAACAATCACTTTGAAAAGGCTTCACTTTGACACTGCTAACGCTGCAGACATTCCAGAAGTTTCGGACACTTCGAATAGCTTTAATTATTGAGAAGTAGTAGTACATTGCAAAAAAATGTGGTTGTTTTTGCCCTTTTGTATATTTTAAACATTTCGGAAATTATTTTGAATACTTTTGTATTTATTTTGAATACTTTTATCAGTATGTCACAATTTTGGACATTTAATTTATCTTAGTAATTATTTTGAATGTTTTGAATGCTTCACCATATATTCCACGACTAAAAAATCATTTAAATGATTTTAAGTACCTTTGAATAACCACTAACCTGTTTGCGAGTTCACTCTGGTATATTTCTCTGCTTTTAACTGCATGCTTCATGGCTTGTGTGTTGCTTCAACTTCGCATCCCATTTTGGCACCACGCCACTTGTCTCATGCATTCAGAAAAGTCAATAAAGCGGTGTATGGGCAAGATATTTACTGTACATAAACATTGTCAGGAACTGTAATTAGAACATGTATTTAAGCTAACTGATTTACTCATTACTTCAAATACACTCGCATGTGTATCTCCATTCATGACTGCATTCACTCTGACTGGACAAAATGGCACTGTTCTTGCTACAGTGGCTGAATAGGCTCAATACATTCAATGATCTATATCTCTTAAAGTTGTTTCATCATCTTTGATTAAAAAGTTGCTTAATAAACTTAGACCATGTTCTCCTTCTGTTGACAGTCGCCCCAATGAATCCCTAAAAATAGCCACAAATACAATAGCCTACCCTGTATCTATACTCATTAATAGATCTATTAATGAAAACTATGTCTCATCCCTGTGTAAGAAGTTCTTTATTATTCCTCTACATAAGGGTGGAAATTCCACTGAAATATCTAAGTATTGGTCTATAGCAATACTGTCACCTACATTCAAAAAACTCAAAAAATGTATCCAGACAACTCTTTCATCATTTACTTAAACACAACCTTCTCTCTTCTACCCAACACGGTTTCAGTCAAACACATAGCACCTCCACAGCTGAGTCAGTCAACAAATCCTGTGACATGGGTAAACTTGTCTCATCCCTATTCCTCGATCTGTCTAAAGCCTTTTATAATGTCTCTCACCCTTGACTCCTATTGTAACTCTCCTTCCTTGGCTCCACAGACAATACCATAAAATGGTTCTCCAGTTATTTATCTTACAGATATCAGTCCAACAAATGAGACTCTTCTCTATTTCCCTATCCATCAGTAATCACTGGAGTTCCTCAGGGCTCCATCTTAGGCCTTCCCATCTTCAACATATTAATTACCAACCTTTCATCTGGATCTAAACATGCAACATTAGTCCAGTATGCAGATGACTCTACCCTAATCTGCTCTGCAAACAATCTTACTCAACTACAGATACTGACTCAAGAAATCTTTAGCTCGACTGAAGCCTGGCTTTCCAATAACGAGCTCTTGCTCAGTCCCAAAAAGATGAAACTCCTCTTATTCTTTTCTAAACAACATTTTCTTGACAAACTATCTTTCAGAATCTCATCATTAAACAATACAGTAATTGATGTTGTTCCTCATACCAAAACTATTAGGTGTTACTATTGATGACAATCTCAAATTCGGCTTGCATACAACTAATACTATCAAATTAACCTATTAGAAAATTGGCATGTTATATAGAGATAAACCATTCCTAACAAACTCCACTAGAGCCAAACTCGCCACCACATACCGCAACTTCCCTTCTTTATACCTCACTTATTCTAATTAACCTAAGCCCCCCCCGAAAAACAAACTCAGCCAATGTTACAATAAAATAGCAAAATTCACCACTGCCAGCCTCAGAAATTCCATCACTGCCTATGTCTTAAACAGCTCAACTGGTTGAGTCTTCCATTGTAACATGAACCAGCTACTTCGTACTCATAAATTGCTCAGTAACCCCCTAGTTTCTCCAACCACCTCCTCCATCTTGCAATATTATCTTCCTCATCGGGATCTTCACTCTTCCAATAAACATCTTCTATCTATCTATGAACCTCAGAGATCCAGTGGCCATAGTCTCTATTCTTAATGCATAGCCAAATCTTGGAACAACTTGCCAGCAACTATCAGACAAGTTCCTCACTACCATAATTTCAAGTCCCTCCTTAAAGAACATCTTTCCAAATCTTGGTTATGCTCATGTTCTTCTCCTACCTAGGTATCATTTCACCATGCCTTTAATTTCTCCCCTCTAATCCTATTAGTTATCCCTATTTCTTTCTGGTCTCCTATACCTTCCTATACCTCCTCAGCCATAACTTTCTGCCACCATAAATCTTTTTTCTCACTCTCTCTCCTCTTCCCTCCACCAATCAAGTCTTCTTCCCTTCCGTATTCTCCTCAACCAGAATATAAAGTCATTATTTTTAATTTCTTACCTGAATAATTCTGCTTTACTCCTTAATAGTAAAACCTTGTATTTAACTATGTATTTTTCTGCATGTAAAACACTGCATTCCAAATATGTATTTTTAATCTATATTAGTTTTTTTACATATGTTATTCCTACTGTTTTAATGTCCTGTATCTAATTATGTATATATTTTTGCTTCTGTAAAGACTTCCTGCATCCAACTTTGTATTTTTTATAATCTAAATATCTTTTTTTGCCAATTGCTAATGTCTTGAACTTTACATTCATCTTTGTCTTTCTTTGTGTGGAGCTTTTCTCTCCACGCCTCCAATGAAAATGGGTAATCAGTACCCAGTCTAACTTTCCTGGTTACCAAATGTCAAATAAATAAAATTAATAACAGGCATAAGTGTCTAACAGCGCACATACACACTGCACTTTTAAGAGAAATACTGGAAGTTTCCCCAGAAACAGTACAAACATTTGTCAAAGACAGAAGCCAAAAAAACACTGCTAATAAAATTAAATATTTAAAAAAAAGAAAGAGAATAACTTTAATAATAAAATGAGAGGAAGGATATCCTTAAATGGGGCTTATCGGAGCAGTAAGCCAGAAAAATCACCACTGGATCCTGTTAAGTGTCAGAGGACTTTCTTCTTTGAATATCAGAAAAAGACTGAACACACACTTTCTATAACAGCTGTAGGCTTTCCTCTCAAGATATACTCAACCAATCAGCTGTCATGGCAATAGAAAGGGAGGAGAGTCTGATCTTTTGAAAACTGGCCAGTATTGGGTTTCCTTGGCAGATAACCCAAAATGCCACTGAGGCAGTGGGTATGATGAACATCTGTGATATTAAGTGTACCCAAATTTAAGAAGTTTCTATTGTTGTAGACTTGGAAGCTCTTTCCTTAAGGTAGCTTTTGAACCAATGCAATGTTTTTATTCCAAAATTAAGCCTAATGAGTTTGTCTAGTAGCGGGTGAGTTAGTCAGGAAGACCATAGTCACATCTATAAATAACTTTCAAAAAAAGCAGAAAAAACTGTAAACCCGCAAATATAAACTGCAGGCCACAGAGACTCCAACAGATAGTATGACCAATAAACAAGCAATATACACCAAATGATGCAAAAAAACAATGGATTAGTGCTTTTGTTTAAGTATAAACTTTGTCAGATAAAACAGTGTTTGAACTCCATTTAAATAACAGAAAGTACTACATCACATGATCAGATTGCCAAGCTCCAAGGAAAGCAACATTTAACATAATTTACCAGCATTTAATTACAGTTGCCAATGCAACTCACATTTCTCCAAAGTAAAGTCAAAAGTAAGCTGTATAAGTCACCATGAAAAAGAAACGTCTTCATAAAAATGTATCCAAATGCAGCTTTATTTAACCATGGAACAACAGATGATGAGCGCTTTCACGTGCCTACTGCACGCTTCTTCAGATCTACTAAACAAACAACTATGAAGTCTTATATAGCAACATCAATTATCACTGATTAACTAATAAATCAATTAAGTATTTAAAGCAGAACAATCATTATTAAAGAATATCAATGGGGCTTTTAAAGTGCTACATGCATAATTCCCTTATAAAATATTAGTATAAAATGTTTTCGTTTATAACCTCAACTAACCTTTTAATATATTGATTTAAT
Source organism: Protopterus annectens (assembly GCF_019279795.1). Classification (NCBI taxonomy): domain Eukaryota; kingdom Metazoa; phylum Chordata; order Ceratodontiformes; family Protopteridae; genus Protopterus; species Protopterus annectens. The sequence goes on along the minus strand of NC_056747.1, from coordinate 381,883,877 downwards.
ATAAAAACAAAACATTTATATTTCAGTAATATTTAACATAATATGAACCTTTTAAAACTAAATTAAAAACAACTGAACATATAACTCATCACATATTATGAACAGCTCAGCTCAGTTGATATTATTTGCCGTACTCTCAAAACATCAGCATTTTGCTTGAGTCAACTGAACCTGATATTCATGAATAACAGCCAGAATGCATATCATTAGAAACTAGTACTATTGACTAAAATTCATGTTCAATGATTAATAATGTTAATAATTAGCTACAAAATAATACCCAAACACAATAAGTAATACAAGTGAGCTGGTGTCACATTTTAAATATTACCCTAACAATAATTTTAATATAAAAAATATATATACATAAAACATGTTACGCATCAAGAAATGCTCAAGTCCACAATAATCCCATGAATATAAGTGTAAAATAATGGTGTCATTTACTAATGTGTAGATTATAAAAAATCACATATTCATGATTAAAACTAAAATTCATATGAATGCAGGCTCAATATATTACATGTTATGCTGCAACTGAAGGAGATGTTCTATCTGTTTATATTGTCTCCTAATACTGGTTTCATAGACACATAAAGGTTTAAACCCGGTGGTAAATGTGCCCCTGTCCTACATATCCATTCTAGTTCCAATTTGGCTAAATAATTAAGGTTGTCACCCAGTCTCAAACTTTGAGTGGCAACCTGCAAAACCCTAAATTTAAAATTGTGACCAATATTCGTGCAAATATGTCTCGCCAAAGCATTTAATTCATTCTTTTTCTTGATGTCATAGATATGATTGTAAATCCTTTCTTTAAATTTTCTTTTGGTTAAACCTATGTAAAATGCTTCACATTTTTGACATGTTGCCAGGTATATCAAATTCTTGGTGTCGCAATTGGCAAAAAATCTGGGTTCGAACTTAAAAAAACCATGGAGATGTTGAAACATTTGTACATCTGTAATATAGGAGCACATATTACATTTTCCACATGGATAACTACCTTTATTTAATGAATTTAGAGTAAAATCATGTTTCATTTTATTATAATCATGGTTAAATATCATCTTGAGATTATCACTATTCTTAAATATAAAAGTGGGTCTATCTCCAACTATATTTCTGACTTTCTTCCATGGTTAATACATTCCAGTGTCTTCTGATTATATTTTTAAGCTCTGTGACATCATTAGTATATTGCATCATATAACTCACTTTGTTGTTCCTATAGGTACCTTGTTGTCTAAAACATGATTCATGTTGAAATTGTGAAACAGAAGTGTTAGATGTCTCATTAAAATCAGCATGTATTTCAGGTGGTCTAATGACAGAATTTTTTATGGATTTAACTAGACCAGGTGTATATCCTCTATCTATAAATAGGCATTCCATGTCATCTGCTTCCTTATATAAGGTGGCATCATTTCTACATAGTTGTGCCAGTCTAATAAACTGACTTTTTATGATACCTGGGAACATGTGCCTAGGATGCATGCTGTTATAACATAACAGCGTATTTTTCCAACATGGTTTCCTATAGAGCCTAGACTCTAATCTGCCTTCAGTATTATAGAGAAGATTTACATCCAGAAAACTTATAATCTCTTCTGAATATTCTGCCGTAAATCTCAGAAATCCAGTAGTGGATTCCAAATAATCCAAAAAAGTTTGGAATTCAGATCGAGTACCTTGCCATAAAATGATCACATCGTCCACAAATCTTCTGTACAACTGGATTTTTCCATACCAAATACTGTTAAATAAATGATGTTTCTCCCAAAAAAACATGACCAAATTGGCGTATGTGTTTGCACATGGGGTGCCCATAGCGACACCCCATGACTGCAAATAATAATTCTTATTAAATAAGAAAATGTTATTGTATAACACTAATTCTAAAAGTTGTCCTATTAGTAGTTGTCTATCATTACTGAATGTGGTTTCACTTGTCATTAATTCTCTAATTGCTTGTATACCATACTCATTTGGTATACAAGTAAATACATTTTTTACATCGTGTGACTAATAAAAAGTTCTTTCTCTTATTAAATGAATCATATTTTATTTGTTCAATGTCATGTAAAAGTTGATAAGTGTCTTTCAATATCGTTGGTATGGTATCAACTACTGGTCTTAGTATTTTCTCTAGGAAGACAGATAAATTATATGTAGCCCAACCTCTGCCAGAGACAATGGGACGCATAGGGACAGGAAATGTTTCTTTATGGATTTTGGGTAAACCTTTCAAGCATGGAACCAAGGGGTTCTCAACATATAGAAACTCATAAGTCTCAAAGCTTATTTGCCTGCACATCAACATATCATATAAGTTGTCGTGAATCGTTCTTACATTTTCCACGTCTTGAATCGACAATTTTTGTATGTGCTATTGTCTTCTAGTAATAATTCCATGTTATCAATATAGGCACTTGAATCTAATATGACAACCCCCCCTCCCTTATCAGCTGAAGTGATAGTTATCTTCTCATTCACTCGGAGACTTTGTAAAGATTCAAATTGTGTTCTGTTCAAATTATAAAACTTATTGCTCTTATTACCAGTAGAGTAATGTGTGTAAAAGTCTTTCTCACAGAGTTTGATAAAACATTCAACTGCTGAAGGCAGTACAGGTGTGAATGTACTTTTACGTTTCAAGAAACACGAAGATAACACATTATTGCACATGCTCTCATTATTCTTAAAGTAAACTTTTAAGGCTACCTTGCATGCAAATAATCTGAGGTCACAAAAAGTTACATTCAGCTTACTAGGCTGAGATGGAATAAAATTCAAACCTTTGTTGAGTAATGATATATCTGAATCACACAATACATGGCTAGAGCAATTAACAACCAAAGAGTTCAATTCCAAAAAGTCCTCTTTTGACCGTACCTCTCTTGGGATTGCTTGCGCTTTTTCGGACCTCTGCTTTGAGATCTTCCTCTCACAAATGTATGTTGTTTGATCGGAAAAGGAGATGATGATTTTTCCCCAGTGAAATGTTGGTTAACAGTCTTTCTGATGGCTCCCAGCCTCGACTCGTCGCCTAAAATGTGCAACGCCTGTTGGTTTGGTGGTGGAGTTCCCAGCGTCGTCGCACTGCTGACGTCAGCCTTATTGGAACTAGGCAAATCACCAGTAACCACTGAATTCGAATATCCATGATTAGAGCCACTCTCAGCTGTTAATGAAGGCTCTTGTTGTAATATGGGCTCAGTGAAGTTGGACCCTGGATTATGTCCCATATTTCTCGGCCAAACAAAAATGGTGACTTATACAGCTTACTTTTGACTTTATTTGTTCCCTTATCTTGGCTGTTAAGTGCTTCGGGAGCTCGGTGGTATTATTCTACAACAATTTCTCCAAAGTAGCTGCCAAGGGCCACAGAGCAAATCAATTCGCTCAGTCTCTATAACTACAAATTTAAACATGATCAGGAAAAATGCTGACGTATTTAGCTAAAGCATTACTTACCTTCTTATTTTTATGTCATTATTATGTTCCCAAATACGAATTTAAAATAGCATTTAGTCTTGCCTACCTAATAGGCTGGACAGCATTCATACAAAGCAACATAAACACCCCTAGTCTAGCAGTTACAAGGTTTTTCATCTCAAACGTAAAAACATTTACTATAAACTGTTCACAGCAAAGAATAACATTTACATATAGAACTGCTCCCACACTTAGACATTTTAAAATTTGTGAAAAGATTTTTCCTACTATTAGTACCAAAATGCTTGACCAAGTACTTAAAATTGTATCCGCTCTTAAAAGTAATGTGGGATTTATCACAAACTTTACTTACTATTTGGCTATCATCTCTCAAGACAGTCCAGTTTTTGTAAAGGATCTCTCCGATTATGTTACTGTCCACACTGTACTGGGTAATAAATGAGCTTGCCAAACCAGGACTGACTCAACAAACATTGTTAAAAGTACATGTAGAAGAATAAATGTTGTTATAAAAAGTCATACTTTGGTATATTGGATCCATGGGACTTACTGATGTAATAATAAGATCCTCATAGTGGGCATGCTGTAAAATGCATCTAAAATGGCCACTCTCTCTTTTGTTAATCATCTCATACATTAGTGAATCAACAAGTTTAGTAGGATAGTCTCTGGCCAAAAACATACATTTAATATGCTGACGTTCATCCAGGAAAGAATCAAAATCAGATACCATGCATGCAGCTCTTACAAACTGTCCCTTAACAGCAGCACACTTCTGATAAGGATGGGAGCCGGTAAAATGTAAGCACATGTCTGAAAAGGTGAATTTCCTATAAATTTTGTTTGCAAACTTCCTGTTTGTTTAATCCTTACAAAGTCAAATGTCCATGAAAGCAATATTATCTTTATCTGCAGCATAAGAAAATTCAAATAATTCAGTAGCCTGATTGATATAACTGAAGAACTCTTGAAGTGATTTACTGCTATTATCCCAATAAAGATGTCATCCAGGAAGTGCAGATATAGTTTACAAAATTTCATAAAATCAGATTCAAGCAAGTGAGAATATTCCCACTTGGTCATAACCACATTTGCAAACAACCCATCACATACAGAACCCATGACCCACCTGAACATTGGAGAAAAAAATCTTTAACAAAGATCAAAAAGTTATTTTTCAACTTAATTTCTAAAAGTATTTCAAATGTGTTAATTCTTTCCTGCACACACCCCTTTTCAAATGGAAATTCTGAAAACCACTGGATTCACAAGTCATGGAGGATGAAACTACAGAGGTCTTTAACATCATCAGTGACAAAGAGGTAACTGTCTCTGTACACTAGTTGATTTATAGTAGAAAACGCCACAGATCTTTCATATATGATCTGCATTCAGAACAAGATGTCTCAATTTTGCATCAAGATATTTTGCATATGTGTTGGAGCCCCTTGCATCAACTATTGGTCTCGTAGGTGGGGAACTGATGCTCTTATAAATTTTTGGAAGTCCAAAAATGGTTGGTATTCTGGGTGATGCTAAATTCAAATAGTTGTATTAATGTAAATGAATTTATCAATAAACATGTCATTGAACATCTCTCACTCTTTTATATGCTGTATTAAGTTCATTGAGTGAAACTTTAATATAGGCATCATCTAATAACATTTCATGCATTTGGCTGAAATAATGTGGATTCTCCATCAACACCAACCCACCCCCTTAATATGGTTTCATAAATCTTAAATTTTGTGAACTTAATTCATAAAGCAACTGCTTTTCACTAGATGTTAAAGTTGTTATTCTCAACAGGATGCATCTTTCCGGTAGTAAGAGCATTACAAAAGTCCAATTCACAAATTGTTTCAAAACAAAAGGTCGTACAATGAATAGGGAGGTTAAATGTACTTGAAAGTCAGAGAGGATCAACAGTTGTTGTACTCCTGTCAAAAATGACATTAAAATTATGTTTTTTAATAAAAAGTCTAAAGTCCATTAAAATATGAGGTAAACTTGCATGTTTACTAGGTATAAACGTCATCCCAAGTTGAAAAGGTTTGCACAATCAGTAGTTATTTCACAGGAAGAATAATTATATACTGTAAAATCCCCTTTACTGTTCTTGATAATTTTACAAGAAACACCATGTCTAAGTTCAGTAGAAGAATTACCTACTTACTTCCGGTTGCTGTTCTGGTGTCTGTTGGTGTGTCAATTTGATTGGGCCCTCTGTGATGGTTGTGGAAGTGCTTGCTACTGGTAATATGTGTCAGTGTGCATTCTGCCTGGCCCTCAACCTTTCTGATCAATGGGGGGGGGGAATCTAAAGGATCATCCCAGTCATAATCAAGACTTCATTATCAGCTGGTCTAGACATTTCAAAATCATCAAAATTTCCACCCTGAGACACATTATCATGGTTGATGCCACATAGGGAGGGCTGGGAGTTTCCCCATGTCTGGGAACATGGTGGTGCAGGATAAGCTATACGGTTCGGATATGTTCACAAATCCCCTTAGAGTTTCCTGATCTTCCTGTTTTTGATAGTAGAAAATTGCTGGTCTATACTGTTAAATATTCAACCATAATTAAATCTATACTGGTCGAATGACAGATCACACATAATCAATTCTTTGAGCTTATTAATCTCTGAACCCAACTCATCCAAAACTTGTTATAATGAATTAACAGTTGCATATATTCACACCCATGCAGATGCACCACATACACAAACCCTTAGGGACTCAATACTCCTTCATACATTGAGTTAGGAAAGCATTTTCAAGCTGCAGTTTTTTTTTTAATTTCAGCAACTTATGATAGAAATCACTAACTCTATGAATAATGGTAGAATTACTATGTTGTTGAAAAAATTAAAATCTCCTTGTAACCAGTCTTTTAAGATGGGAATTTAATTTGGACAATTATTCCTCACACCAATATTATCAGCAAAGGTAGTTTCAGCCAAAAAAAAACTCTCTGGTTCAAATTTGTAGATGTAACAGGTAACTTGGAAAGAGATTTGGTGACTGTAACACACCCCTGTCCTCCAATGGTGGGATAACAGTAGAAGAAAAGTTGTCAAAATGTTGGGAAAGCTGTTGAACAAGGAGTGTTAAATCTCCAACGGACTTTTGCAAGGCTGAAATTTCCAGATCGGGATGCTGTCAGTCCCCCTGCAGCCATAGTGGCAAAAAAGCACTTTAAAAAAAAACAGAACTATAAACCAACAAAGATAAATCACAAGCTGCAAAGACTACAACAGATAGTATGACCAACAAACAAGAAATAAACTCCAAACAATGCAAACAAATAGAAGAAACAATGGAGTAGTGCTTTCGTTTATTAAGTATAAATGTCAGATAAAACAGTGTTTAAACTCCATTTAAAAAACAGAAAATACTACACCACGATTGCCAAGCTCCATGCAAAACAACAAATTTTAAGTGATAAAACCACTTTTTTAAGAGTAAAAAATAAAGGTAAAAATGTCAAGTTGAAACAAACTACTCTCCAAAGCATTCAGTTTTAATAAACATGAAATAGAAATAAAATCATTAAGCCCTGGCAGCTACCAGCATTTAACTGCAGTTGCCAATACAAATCATGTTAATCCAAAAGTGGTTGCCAAGGGCCATTGCACAAATCAATTGGCACCCTCTCTATAACTACACATTTAAACATGTGATAAGGAAAAATACTGATGAGTTTAGCTAAAGCATTACATAAGAGCATTAGTTCACCATCTATGAGACCAATCACTGAAGCAAGGGGCTCCATCACCTACCCATGTGTGAAAGATTTTGATGAAAAATTGAAATATCTTGTTCTGAATGAGGATCATATTTATAAAGATTCCTGGCATTTTCTAGTAAAAAGTAAATCAAGTAGAGTACAGTGACAGTTTTATATCTCTCACTTTTGATGGCAAAGAACTCTACACTGTCATCCACCATGATTTGGGAAACCAGTGGTTTTCAGAACTTCTATTTGAAAAGGGGATTGTGTAGGAAAGAATACCTTTGAAGCACTTTTAGAAATTGTGTTGAAAAATATCTGATCTTTGATAAAGAATTTTTTTCTCTAATGTTCAGGTATGGCCATAGGTTCTGCATGTGTTGAGCTGTTTGTGAATGTGGTTATGACCAAGTGGGAATATTCTCACTTGTTTGAATTTTGTAAAGTATATCTGCGCTTCCTGGATAACATCTTTACTCTTTGGATAATGGCAGTAATTCACTTCAAGAGCTCTTCAGTTATATCAGACTACTGAATTTATTGAACTTTCTTATACTACAGATCAAGATAATATTGCTTTCTTAGACATTTGGCTCTATAAGGATTCAACAATCAGGAAGTTTAAAATCAAAATTTATAGGAAATCCACCTTTTCAAATGCCTACTTACATTTTTCCAGCTCCCATCCTTCTCATCAGAAGTTTGCAGTTTGTAAGAGTTGCACACATGGTTTCTCATTTTGATTCCTGGATGAATGCGAACCTATTAAATGTATGTTTTTTGGCCAGAGACTATGCTAGCAAATTTGTTGATTTAATAATGTATGAGGTGGCCATTATAGACCTAATTTACAGCATGCCCACTATCAGGATCCAGTTATTACACCAGTCGGTCCCGTGGAGCCAATGGACCAAAGTATGACTTTTTAGAACACTGATTCTTCTACATGTACTTTTAATAATGTTTGTTAGGTCAATCCTGGTTTGACGAGTACATTTATTACCCAATACAATGTGGACAGTAACATAGCCCAGTTTTTGTAAAGAATTTCTCTGATTACCGTGAGAGATGATAGCCAAATAGCAGGTAAAGTGAGTGATAAACCCCACAGAATTTTAAGTATTTGGTCGAGCATTTTGGTAATAATAGGAGGAAAAATGTTTTCACAAATTTTAAAATGTTTAAGTGTGGGAACTGTTCTATGTATAAATTTATTCTTTGCTGTGAACAGTTCATAGTAAATGGTTTTAAGTTTAAGATGAAAGAACTTTGTAATTGCTCCACTAGGGGTGTTTTTATGCTGCTTTGTGTGAATGCTGTCCAGCCTACTACATAGGCAAGACTGAACACAGTTTTGAAGATCATATTTGGGAACACAATAATGACTTAGCTAAACACATCAGCATCTTTCCTGACCACACATTTAAATTTGCAGTTATAGAGAGGATGCCAACTAATTTGGTCTCTGGCCCTTGGCAGCTACTTTTGGAGAAACATGGGTTGTATTGGCAACTGCAATTAAATGCTGGTAGCTGTCCAATGATTTTACTTTCATTCCATGTTTATTAAAACGAAAGGCTTTGGTGGGGTAGTTTGTTTCAAGTTGACATTTTACCCTTTTAAAAAAGTGTTTTTATCACTTTAAATTTGTTGCTCTGCTTGGAACTCGACAATCATGTGATCTAGTACCTTCTGTTATTTAAATGGAGTCCAAAAATTGTGTTTTATCTGATGAAGTTTATACTTAACAAAAGCGCTAATCCATTTTTTTTTCATCGTTTGGTGTTTATTAGCTGTACTGTCAGTCTCTGTGGCCTGCAGTCACATCTATAAATAAAGCACCTGTAAGAAGTTCATAATTCATATTGCACTAAATCCTATTGGTAATTATGAAAAGTGCAGCCTGCATGAATTTAAGTGAGCACATGTGTTTATAGAAATCTTTTCAAATATTTTGGTTAAAGTTTTCAGATTAGAAATGGTCTGAGGTCCTTGTATGCCTTTGGCTTACAGACTTTTAGTAAGATGATCATGGTTGACTGTTCAAAGGGAAGAAAGGCAAGTACCACCAAAACAAACTGAAGTAATCATGGTGGAGTCAGAGACTTAATGGGGAATAAAGAAAGGTGCCTATCAAGAAATGTAAACAGACTCTGCACCTTGATGAAACTAATATAGAGGACAAATCTGGAATCAAAAATCTGTGATAACTCTTGGAATTGGAGGTATAAAGGATATAGCTTCCTAACAGTAATAAGAAAATTTAGTCTGTTTACTTTGACAAGGTTTTCCTTTTGACATATCTCAGATAATGACCTTGACCACCCAAATCAGCGTACATGGAATCTCTGGCCATTATAGAAACAGAAAAAAATAAGCTGTCAACCAGAAGGAGTAAAAATCCCAGGTGAAGGTTGCCAGATATGTGAGACACACAGCTATCCAGCAGCTTTAGATGGAAAGGCCTGAAATACAGGGTAGGGCACATCTGGGACAAAAAACAGGGCTATTCTCATACCTTCTTTGGGAATTTAGGAATAAGAGAAATACAGAAAGGTCTAAAGGAGCCCTGGGGAAGTATGTATAAAGGGCATCTTTAGAATGTCCTCCTAAGGGAGGAACAAACCAAAACAACTTGATGCACCTAAAAGTTGGTCATGACTACAAGAAGGTTGCAGTAAGGCTTCACCCAGTGATGAAACAGAGCCCATGCTACCATCAGGATCACTCATGGGGCAACAGAACACACCAACTGAGCTAGTCTACTACTGAAATGGCTTGTCAGAGGATATGTGCAGCAACAAGGCTACTGGAGGCAAATGCCTATTCTCATGGCCTCCTGATAAAGAGGATAGGAATGATACCAAACCACTGCCGTGTTGTCAAAGTTGATGGTAACTGTACAGGTAGGGGAGTCCTAAAGCATCTAAAGGCGTGCCTCATTTCCAGTTTAATATTGTACAGACTAGCCTTGTAGGTTTACTAAGCCCTGTGGATCACCTGCTTCAAATAATGCCCCATCTGAAAACATAGGCAACTGTGTCTATGATTGTCAGAAGTAATGGAGATTGAATGGTCAGTCAAGAGAGAGACAGAGACTGGAATTAAGTCTACTATGAAATGTATTCACCATATTTTATCAGCATTTTGATTGGAGCTTTTAGTGTATGTACAGGCTGATCCCAAAGGAATTTGATACTCCATTATAGCACCTTAGAGATTGACCTGGCGAGAAGAAAAATGAAAATGGTGGCTGCCATGAGACCTAGTGTTTGAAAACCAGAGCAGTTATCTAATTACTGGATCTTGACTGACAGAAGAAAGGCTTGATAAGCCAGTGTGTGCAGAGTGCACTTTATAAAAGTGATAAACCGTTTGGGCATCAAATGAAACTTTGTGATTGTCAATATTATCCCAATGCTGGAAAAGCCTGAGAAGGGAGCCCAGAATGCCCAACCTTTGGGCTTCTAGAAGCTAAGTGCCCAGATAGGAACAAACTTGGAACCCTAGAATTTGAGAGCTATCGACACTACCAACATGCATTTGGAACACCTTGCTGCTGTAGCGAGTCCTAATGGCAGTATCCAAAATTGAAAATGACTGGCCTTGCCTGAAAGAATAGGAACCTCTTGGACTCCTTAGTAATCTTAATATACAAATATGCATCGTCAAGGTCCACAAAGCACATCCAGTCTGCTTTCAGCAGGCAGAAAGGACAGACTGCATCATGACAAAATAAAAAGGATTTTTGGGAAGGTGCCGATTTAGGCCACTCAAGTTCAGAATGAACTTGAGGTTCTTTGTCTCTTGATACTGAAACCTTGAGTAATATCTTAGTCCCTTCTGGTAAGACCCTATGGATGGCTCTTTTTTTATATTTGGATACAGTTCTCGGACAATGCGGGATGTCCTTGACAGGAAGAGACAGTGACTTGAGAATAATAACCAATGGAATGGAAGAAGCAGTAGACACAGTGTCTCTTAATTCACCTGTTTGTGTGATGGCCTCGCACAACCAGAAGACTGCCTGGAGAGAACAGTAGTTAGGCAGGGTCTCAGGGAACTGACTGCTGTTTAGGGTAGAATAAAAGAACCCCTGACTATTCTACCAAAAATCATCTCCTCTGGGAGCATGGGCACTCTGTAGTTACCACATCTCATATAGCCCTTACCAGGAGCTCAAAAATAATTCTGTTGGGAACACTAAAATCACAGCTGATGCAAACATTGCTGTGATCAACAGAATTGCCACAGAAGAGCCTCAAATTTACTCATCATTTGAGAGAGTGTGTTGAATTTACACTAATATTTCCCAAATTCAGCTTTCACAGAAAGTGAAAAAGTAAGGGCTTATGAAATCAGGCATTCATATTTGGCTTCTGAGTTTTCAGCAAATTCTGTCAGGTGAATCCAGGGCTAATGACAAAACCATAACACACTTTCCTACCACCTTAGCTGAACCATCTGTGACACTTTGGGCCAATGCATGGTTTTGTTAGCTTGAGAACTAGAGGCTGGCATATGAGACTGTAATTATCTTCAAGATCAAAGTCTGGTGGCAATCCTTATAAAATTATCGGCAGATTCATCAATGAAATCCCTCTAGAATATTAAGATATGCACCACACAGTTTAATAACATCAAAGGAAAGAAGAGGATGGGAAAAACATATTCTCTCATGTCCCATGCTTGTGATTCTTTGAAGGGCGGGCAGCCTTATCCAGAGGATCAGGGGGTATTTTTTTTTTTGAGTGCAACCAAGATGATTATGAAGAAGTATAGGGGTCTGCAATCAGCTCAGACAGCTATTTTAGAGGTTGGAGGAGTCTGTAAGGTCTCTTTAGGATGAGTGTGACAATGTCATACTACTTCCATTCATTTTAGGTCACCAGCTAATCTATTTTGTCAGCTGGAGAAATACCCTAAAGGATCACTTGGGGCACAGCAAGGCCTCAGCAGAGAGACATTTTAACTCAGAAGGGGCATCTACAGCCAATTTTTGATTAGCTTCAGTATTTCTCCACAACTCAGGTTGTCAAGCGGTACTTAAAAAAAAAAAGAAAAAAAAAGCCTCCTCCTGATCACCTTCCATGTCAAGAATGGGAGACTCAGAGAATCTCTGTGCTTCCTCTTGTACCTGACCTTGTTGGCATCAAATATCAGCCAAGGAGTTCTTTAAGCAATGTACAGGGCCACCCCCAAAACAAATACTTTTGATTTTTAACAAATTTATTGATTTATCAAATAAGACTTAGGCAAACACACACGTGTATGTGTGTGTATATATATATATATATGTATATATATATATATATATATATATATATATATATATATCAAGCCATATTAACATTCACAGTTGTCAACACTCTAAATTACATATATTCTTTTGTATTTATTAATTCAACATTACATAAATTGAACACTTCCCGCTTTTCAAACCTTACTCCTCCTCCAAAACATTATTCTTCATGCATTGTTCCCATAATTTCCATTTTTTTTATGTAATTTGTTCCTACCCTTTTCAAAAGATCCTACCTTCAGTTCTCTCTCTTACAATAGTCAATACCTCAAATACAATTGGTTTATAGTTGTGTGCCAGGATAATTACTACAAGGGCCGTTCTGAGCCTAGCCATACATCCCACATTTCTGACAAGTTCTGGTACCCTTGATAAGTGTAAACAGAGGATTGGGTTGATGAACCACTTACAGGCTGCCTGTGTCCATTACAGATACAGGTGCCAAACCAGGGATGAATTTCCTTTTCCTCATCTGTCCAAGTTACACTTGAATTGATTTGGGGAGGAACTCTGCCTCACATGGATAGGGAGCCTGCCCTAGAGAAGGGGATAGTCTTTGGGGTACATATCCATTTCTCCAGCAGGTCCTAATTATATCACAGGCAAGGTTTAAGTCTTTAGAATGGATAATTCTGTTGATGTCTGTTTTGTGGATATACAGGAGGTCCAGCTGGATGGGGTCTGACAATGCCTTATATACCAGGCATATATCTCCCCTCAACAGCCTGTTGGAGACAGAATACAGGGATATGGCCTTGAGGCATTCTGCATAGGACATGTTACTTGCACCCTGTATTCTTTTGGTGAGGAACCTCTGCGGACACTCCATTTGAAGGATGTGCCAAGACAGATACACACTAAAGGGGGTGTGCACTCAGTGATAAGTTTTATGAATGCTAAATGCAACTGAATGACCTCCTTGGACCTAGATGCCATACCCTTCTTTAGCAGTTGCACAACACAAAATGATTTCCTCATTAATGCAGACACATGGTAAAATGCTAGATTACTGTCTGTGTGTATTCCCAAGTCCCTGTCTATGGGGTCAACTCTTAGGGCTGTATTAATAAATATGATGGTTACCAGGAGTGGAAGTCTTCCCAAATGAATCTACTGTACATTTCTTGGCATTTGTTTTACTCCATGGCTCTGACACCAGTTATTTGTCTGTTAGCCCTTCCTGGAGGACATTTGTGTCGGTGGGGGATTCTATGACTGTTTCTAATTTGCATTCATCTGCAAATTTAGTCACACAGAAGCCAATGACATTGACTTCAAAGTAAATGCCAAAAGTAAGAGAAAACACATTAAACTCTACATATATTATAATCTATATATGTTTACACCTCATCCCCCCACCTCAACAATCCAAAATTACAGCATATTAAATGTTTTTGCTCGGCCTTTCTTCCCTTTTAACACTGTAATACCTACATTTCTAAAAGCTAAAAAGAAAAACTGCACTTGCTGCTTGAAACATCACATACAGCAATAACAAACTGCATGTTTTAGAATAAACCATTTTCAATCATGAAATGTTTTATACAAATGCTATTAGCAAAAATCATTTCTTATAGGTAGGTTCTAGGCTATCAGCCCAAGGGCCTAAGTAAGGGTAGTCAACAAGGTTCCATGGCTTACGCCACCCAAGAAAGTTATTTTCCTGTGCCCCTGTCAAGCAGAGCCACAGAAGTGATCCCTGGGGTGTATTTCCTATTTCCCATCCACTTATCAAGATTTTTCTTGAAGAGTGCCAATGAGGAACTTTGCTCAACATAGATGGGCAGCTTTTTCCAGAGTATGGGAAGTCTCTGGGACAGGAATCTATCCCTCCAGCATGTCCTATTTATTGTGGAGACAAGGTTTAGGTCCCTAGAGTGTGTAGCTTGGAGGGATTGGTATTTCTTTAGGTGCAGCATGTCCAACAGTTAGTTGATTAGTTAATTCTTCTTAGTTACCTTTTCCTCTTCCCATTAATGTACTTCCAAACATTGACATACATTTTAGTTTGCCACAAGTTTAATGAAGTCAACAAAGGTCTAATCTTTCCACTTTTTTTGCAAATCCATATTTCATAAATGTGATTAATGTTTTAGAATCTCACATTTGTTCACTAATCTCTGTGATTTTTTTTTCCCCTGTTCATCTCCATTTCCCAGACTCTGGTTCAGGTTCAATGCTCTACTGATTCTTCTTGCCAACTATTTTGTGTTTTTCTAAGTATTTTCCATTGGAAAAGGTTTCAATGACAAAGTCTCTCTATGAGTTTTACTGTCAAAGGAATGAGAAGCAGAGTCCCTGTTTGTTGGCTTACCTCCTTAACCTGTTCTGCATCACAAAATGACTTTGATCCTCTAGGAAAAATCCTGAGGGCAGTTAGATATAACAGCTTGAATCTCACACCTGCCTCTCAACATTCCCTGATTGTTGGAATACATTATCTTTTCTTCTACCTGTTGTACAGTGAATGACCATTTTCCGCAAACACCACAATTTCCATATTTTTAATACTTTGCCCTTCAGCCACAATTTTGTCAGGATTAACTCTTTCTGCTGGTATGACTTTATCTTTACTAATACTGGTCTTGAATGCTTTCCCATGGCCAGGTTTGGAGTACACTCAATGTGCTTTTTCAATTAACAACCCCTGCTGTTGAATACTAGTTCAGTTGTTTATTTGTGCTTTCATCAAATAAATACAGTCTGCTCCTCCCAGTTTCTTTGATTCAGCAAAAATTCTCAGGTTTTCCTTATTCACACTTGTCCTCTAACTACCATTTTTTTGAAACAGCTCTTCTTAAGGAGTCTTATACTCAGCGAGATTTTTCTTCTTTCCAGCCTTTTGAGTTGAGATACCCCTTCAGTGATTCTTAATGTATTTTAATCAGCTCCGATAACATTTGATTTATTTTATCATCCAGATTACAGGAAGCAATGTCTTGCACCAAGGCTGGAGCTTGAACTGCTTTTTGCTGAACAGCTGCAGAATTCTTCCTAGTCCTTGTTTTCTCTTCACACCTTTTTGCTGATTTTCTTTCAGACTCTAGGCTTCTTCTTTGTTGGCATCCAGGCAGTGTACTTACTAGTCAGCAACTGAATTTACTAAATCTGGCAGTGTTACTGGTTCTTATTTCTCAAGTTTCTTTTTTCATACTGGGGGAAAAAGAAGTTATGTACTCACCATAACGTTCCATGTGAGTTGTTCATCTTGCCTTTATTCTCACTGATGGGTTCGGAGCCGATCCTCTGCTCTGATACGGCCTATAGCAAAGCTCAAGGTTTGGCAGTAGCTCGAGACCAAACCCCTTATCCCATGATGCACTGCTGGAATTACCTCCGATCTTGTTTGCTGCGTGTATATATACCCCGGTAAGGGGAGCACTCCCCAAGAAGGAAGGAAGAAAAAGTATTGAACAACCAGGATGATACTAGCCTCTAGGTCAACTGTCAGCCAGGAGGGGGATGGAGGGAGGGTCGTGATAATAAAGGCAAGATAAACAACTCACATGGAATGTTATGGTGAGTACATAACTTCTTTATGTGAAGTTAAATCTCACCGTTTATTCTCACTGATGGGTAGCGTTCCTAGCACCCACAATCCTGGGTGGCTCACAGGAGTACATTTCTCAGGACCGTGGAACCAAAACAAGACCTGCCCCTGGAAGCCTTATCGACTTTGTAATGAGTGATAAAGGTATGAGGCTTAGACCAAGTGGCTGCAGCACAAATGTTGTCAAGGGGCAATTTAGCTTGAAAAGCAGAAGACGTGGAAACGGCTCTGGTTGAATGAGCCTTTGCTTTGTGTGGCAAAGGTATGTTAGCATTTGCATGAACAAATGAGATACAATCCGATAACCATTTTGAAAGGGTTGTTTTAGCCACTGGTCTACCTTTTCTGGCCTCCGAAAAGGATACAAAGAGTTGATCTGATTTTCTAATATCCTTAGTTCTATCAAGATAAAATCTGAGCTGTCTATGTACGTCAAGTTTGTGCAGCATGTATTCCAATTTGTTGGAATGGTTGGGAAAAAAGACTGGCAACTCAGTGACCTGATAGATATTGGACTCGGAACAGACTTGAGGCAAAAAGGAGGGGTTTGTTCTGAGAGATACTCTATCAGCATGGAAAATCATGTAAGGAGGTCTGATAGATAATGCTTGAAGTTCTGACACTCTGTGGGCAGAAGTAATGGCCACCAGAAAAATAGTTTTCCAGGACAAAAATTTGAGAATACAAGATGATACTGGTTCGAAGGGGGGAAGAATTATTTGAGACAGCATAAAATTCAAATTCCAGGGAGAATAAGGGATTTTGACAGGAGGTCTCATGTGAAAAACACCTTTAAAAAAACCCTTAGATAACTTATGGGCCATAACATTTAACCCATCGAATCCAAGGTGGAAATTTGATATGGCGGCTAACTGAACCAGAACGCTGCTGCTCCTCCCTTAAAAATCATTGTCTAAAATGGACAACAGAGGAGCTCAGAAAGGGTCATTTTTTTGTATACTGGCCCAAACTGAGGACCTTTTCCACTTACTGCGATATAGTTTTCTAGTGGATGGCTTATGAGAAGACAATAGAATTTGTCTTGCCTCATCTGAGAGTAAATGAAACCTGGCTATTTGGGGAAGTGGATCAGCCACGCAGTCAGCTTTAGAGACTGCAATGAAGGATAGCAGTCCCCTGACGGGTGTGTCAGGAGGTCTGGAATTGGGTCCAAGATCCATGGATCCTCCAGCAAATAATGGTGAAGGAAAGGGAACCAAATCTGTCAAGACCAATGGGGGGCTATGAGGATAACAGTCCTTCCCAGCAATTTTGCTTTCTGTAAAAACCTGGGTATCAATGGAATCGGTGGGATGCATATAGGAGACCCAGAGGGCAATTCTGTACGAGTGTGTCTCTCAGGGAATGTCCAAGAGGTGGTATTAGGTCAAAGTAGCTTCTGCATTTGGTACTGATGTGACTGGCAAAGAGGTCGCAGCAAGGCTGGCCCTATTTGTGGAAAATCAAGTCCGCAACGTGTTCATTGAGAGACCACTCGTGAGGCAACAGGATTGCCCTGCTCAGCTTGTCCGCTATCACACTGAATTTCCCCGGGATGTGCATTGCTAACAGAAAATGCTGGGATAACACAGCCCATTGCCATACACTGAGGGCTTCTCGACAAAGGGGGTAAGACTTGGTTCCACCCTGTTTGTTCAAGTACCAGACCATTGACATGTCTGTCTGAATTGCAATTGCCCCTAGAGGAAGAGAGTCCTGGAAGTACTGCAACGTCAGAAGTACTGCTCTCAACTCCAGAACACTGATATGCAGATGCAACTCTTGATCCATCCATGTGCCTTGGGCAGTCTTTCCCTGAAAATGCCCCCCACCCTATCAGGGAAGCGTCCATGGTCACAGTGGCTATGGGGGGAAAGCACAAAGGGTCTTCCTATTGTGACATGAAGAGATGGCAACCACCACCGAAGGTTTCTCTTGCAAGAATTTGTGATGAGACCATTGAGCGAACAGGAGCCATTGAAGAATTTGCACATGCATACTTGTGAGTGGAATGGCTAGAATTGCTGCCACCATCAAACCTAGTACCTTCAAGACCTCTGCAGCTGTACCTTTGTATTTTGACACCAATGAGTTGACATGTTGATGAAGAAGTGAGACCCTTTCGACTGGAAGGCGTAGAGTGGTGGTCGAGGTATCTAACTCTGCTCCTATAAAGACGGTATGCTGCGATGGCGACAAGGCAGACTTTTCGAAGTTGACTGTAATACCTAAGTGGTGGCAAAGTGTCAGAGTAGACTGTGTTGCCTGAATCAATTGATGCCTGGTGGTAGCAGTGAGGAGCCAATTGTCTAGATATGGAAACACCTGGAATCCTAGATGCCTCAGGTGAGCTGTGACCACTGCCATGCATTTGGTGAACACTCTAGGAGCTGTAGTAAGCCCAAAGGGCAGGGCTCGAAACTGGTAGTGATTGGCTCCCAGCCAGAGATGCAGGTGATCTCTGGAGTGTCTGTCCATCTTTATGTGGTAGTACACGTCCTTGAGATGGATGGAGCACATCCAATCGCCTTTCCCTAAAGGGAAGAATGGCCTGAAGCGTGACCATTCGGAACTTCTCTTTTTTTACAAATTGGTTGTCTGCTGAGGTCCAAGATAGGTCTCCAGTCCTGTTTTCTTTGGAACCAAAAAGAATCTTGAGTAAGTTCCGAATCCAACTTGGTCTGCTGGGACTGGCTGGATGACTCTCTTTTTCTAGCAACTTGCGGACCTCTATGGTTGCTTGTTCCCTGAGACTGGGTGGAACATCCAGGATTCTGTTTACAGGAGTGGGAGGGGAAGAGAACGTTATGAAATACCCTCTGGAAATGATGCTTTGTACCCAGGTATTGGACATTATGCACAGCCAGGCTTCTGGGTACAAAGATAAGCAACCCCCGACTGCCTCCAGAGACGGACAGCCGGGTCTCCTTTCAGAAGCGCTGGTAGGGCTGACCCAAGAACTGGCCTCTGTCACCCTGCTGTTGCTGACACCCCCCCCCCGCTGCACGGGTAGCGTCTTCCATTATAACCCCCTCCTCTGCCTCTAGAGGGGGTTTCTCCACATGTCCTGAAAGGCTCCCTGTGCTTTTCAGAACCACATTTTTCCGCCCTTAGGACCCTTGGGATAGGGCCGAGCAGGGGTAGAAAAATGGACTCCAACAGCAGATAGAGTCTTGCCTTCCTGCTCATACCTGGTTAGAGTGTCCTTTACCTTGGGCCCAAACAGGGATGAGCCATCAAATGGAGTGTTGATAAAGGAAGACTTGAAAGGCTCCGCAAAGGAACAGAGATGCATCCACTCTTGTCTATGCAGAGCAATGCCTGAACTAGCGGCTCTACTTGAACCATCAGCTGCATAAGATATGAGGTGCATGGACGAGTTCACAATCGAGTTTAGGGTAGCGAGCTGTGTGTTAACTTTGTCGGCAACCCCTGCAGCTACTGTACCCTGGAGAGTATCTCCTAGCTATTTCAGATCTGTTTGTAGTCTTGTAAAATGGGTTAAATAGTTCAGTGATCGAAGGGTAAAGGTCGCTGAACTAAACATGCATTGCCCATATCTATCCATGATCCTAGAATCTCTGTTAGGAGGATGGATAGATGAGGACATCTTAGACATTTCCTTTTTGGTGGCTGCAGCCATCACCATGGCATCAACGGACACTCCCTTTGTCAAAAAGGCTTTGTCCACTGGGGCAGAGATTAATTTATTTGGCTTCCAAGGGACAGATTCCATGGCCTCCAGAGACTCCCATGCCTTATGAGAGATCAGCTCCATGAGCTCATCATAAGGCGGGGACACCCAAGAAGTGGAAGGTTGAGACCCGAAAGCCTTCAAGAGCACTGACTCATCTTCAGTAGGGCTTTTGGACTGCCAACCGGCCCTCTGATTATCTCCGCAAAGGAGATATCCTCAGAGGGGGATAAAGGGGACCCTTCTGACTCATCCAAGACAGTGTCAGATGTCAAAGACTCCTGTGGGGAGTACAAGTGCCTCCTCTTGCACAGTCTCTTCCTGGGTACCTCCTCAGTAGGGGGATCTGGGAAGGTCTCACAAGAGCACAGGGCGCCCTGTGGGGCTACTTGAGGCTCAGGCTCTCTACGCTTGGGTGGACCAATAGAAGCAGGAGCGGACACAGGCGCTTGAGGGGAGGAGGCAGACCGGATGCTGATGTCTTTGGAGACAGGACTCTCCTCACGGCATCGAACGCACCATGGCTCCGAAGAGAAGGGGCAGACAGATCCAAGGGACCGTCTGATCCTCCCGCACCGAGGCCATGGGCTCCAAGCCTGAGGTAGGACCCGAGCTCATCCAAGCTGAAGGCCCGATAGGAAGAGTCGGCACTGACAAATTGGTATAGCTATCCTCCCCGGACCCGACATGAGAGTGTCGGCTCCTAGAGTCCCTGGTCGGTGCCGAGGACATCCAAGTAGATGGAACCAATAACACCGGTGCAGGTCTTGGCTCCAAAGGCTGAACAACTATCAAGTCAGGCTCCTTCAGATCCGAAAGTCCAGTATGGCTCGGAGGAGGAGTAGTGAAGTCCGGGTTAATGGTCTGGTGCCTGTAGAAGCTTCTGCAATAGCTGGTCCATATCCATATTTGAGAGGCTGAAAGAAGACTTCGAGCAGTGCACCAAAGGTGCTGATTGGAGCAGAGGAGATGACGGAATCTCAGAGACCGGCTCCAAAGCTGTGAGCTGGCTCCGAACAGAAGGGACACTCGGTTCCGAGGACAGTGGAACCGATGACCCTACACCCTCTCCATTTGTTTTGTCTTTTTGGATGCTTTTGAGTCACCTAAGGATTTGGAAGAATTTGAGGATCTACTAGCACCATCCTGGTCACCCAGCACTTTGTAGAAAGGGTGCTGAAGTAAACCCCTATCTACTAATTTCCTCTTTCTCTCCAAAAGTAACCTGGAGGAGAAGGAGTGACATATACTGCAAGAGTCTTGAAGGTGTTTAGCCCCCAGACAATAAACACATTGAACATGCCCATCAGTGACTGACATTTTTTGTCCACAATCCAGGCATTTTTTGAAGCCAGATTTTGGGTGAGACTTCTCTTTCTCATCAGGCATCTCTATCATCAGATTAAACAATTTTAAAGAATTGAAACAACACACTTAGAAATTATCTACCAAAATACACCTAAGAATGAGGTTAAATACAAGGCCAACTCTTAGGCCCAACACTATAGAAAAACAGAAGCCAACACAGGGCACTAATCTAAAACTAAGTCTATGTCTAAGACTATAGAGATTTTATATATATATATATACATACATACATACATACATATACATATATACTATCCTGTCAAGAAAAAAAGTTTTTAGACTTGCAAATAGATGAATCTATCGATTAATAATGGTCCGAGCTATCTGGAACACCTAGATCTTGTGCCGCAGCAAACTAGATCTGAGGCAATTCCAGCAGTGCATCAAGGGATAAGGGGCTTGGTCTCGAGCTACTGGCAAACCTTGTGTTTTGCTATAGGCCGCGTTGGAGCCGAGGATCAGCTCCGAACCCATCCATGAGAATAAACTGAATTAGCAACTTCACATTTACAATTAAGCTGTTAATTAGTGTGCTGCCACCTTGGAATATCCACCCAAGTCAATACTCGAGCATTATTATGACAAAGGCTTAATAACTGAATAGTCCGCTTTCTTTCACTTCCCTTTTGTTCCACCACTGCCTATTTCCCTCACTTCCCTTTTATTCCACTATGATTTTTCTGAATGGTTACCATCCTCAGTCACACTAACTCAGACTTGTACTGAACTGGGTCTATATTAAAAGACTGAAGAGGTGTTTCATCGAACACCTCTTGGTCAACACAGAGAGCAAACGCACTAAAGCACGAACGCTCAAAACAGCGCTTTCCCTGGGAAAGAAATCACTAGCACAAACACACACTTTCAAACATAATGTGGAGGGCTGTGCCCCCCACACCCCGTTAACTAAATAGACCAAATCCAAGATCACACTACAGTGAGGAAAGGGGAAAACACATGGGGATGGCCAAGCGATTTCTTTCCCAAGGAAAGAAAATCGCTGTTTTGAGCATTTGAGCTTTAGTGCATTCGCTCTTTATGTGTCGACCAAGAGGTGTTCGATGAAACACCTCTGTTCTTTTAATACAGACCCTACTGAACTACTACTCACTTTCACAGACTAACTTACTCCTCTCTCAAGTAGCCCTTGATACTTTGATAACTTAACTTCAGTCATAACATTTTCTATCTATACTCTAAAAACGTACCCTATACTATTTGTTACTTGTAAATATCTTCCTCAAAGCCAATCTGTTACCATATAAAACAACTTACAATATCTTATCTGTAAGGTATTATTGGTTACTGAAAATATTGTATTCATACTATGCAATACATCCTTGTATTGTTTTTCTGACATAACTACCTGCAACATTAAATATTGTACATACTCTGTGCTATTTTTATTGTAAAATCTGTGGAGGTATCCTTGTGCTGAAGTATTGCTCTGCAGCTTTTCTCCCCAGTCTTCTGCTGAAAAACAGGCACTTCCCAGTTACTAGGCAAATGACCACTAGGGTCCTTACAAACCTAGCTACACATCCTAAACTATTTGGATCCAAAGTATCACAGGCCTCTATATGGGAGGGCATGCTAGCAGACAGGTAACTAAGGATTTGTAAGGTGGGTATGCCTCTTTCTATATCAAATAAATTTAAAGGTACTTTTCTCAAGTCAATAAAGGCAGCACCTAGCTGTTTATAATGCTGGAGAATATGTGGTCCAAAACAAAGATAGCGCTTAAGTATTAAATTATTTATAAAATCCACACTGAGCATTTTTGCTACTACTTGCTTGGGCAGTTTTAGTGGAACTCCCAACAGTGTCTCTTTTAGACAGAAATAAAAGCATGACTAAAAAGTAGTCATTGAGTGTCCTGGGTTTCTGTACATAATCAAGCCAGTTACCTCTCAGCTGCCTTATTCCACAATTAGGAAAAGATTATCCTGAAAACAGATAAGGGACATACGGAATAGGTCCAGGATTTGGAGTTCAGTTTCATCATAGACTGCTTCCCTGTTTAGACAATCAGGATCTAACAGCAAGGCTGTTTCCTTTCTAGTTGGACAGACCTGAACTTGATGTAGGTGGACTCAAGTTTAGGGGATCTTAAATGACCATATAGTGCAGATCAGTGGTTACCTAAAGGAGCTTGAGTGAACCTGCAAAAACACACATCTAACAAGAATGGTACTGAAGACAGCAATGGGAAGGAAGGCAGTTAACCATCTTGTGTAGGATTAGGATTTATGAGCATTATTTCTCTTCAAGACAGCTTTGTCTCAGCCCATCCAGTTTAGGTTAAAAAGCTTCTCTCAGTATGAGCCTGAATTGTTTGAAATAAGTCCTAATGCTTGTTGGGTATCAGAGGGGTGGGGAGACTGGATTACAATCCCACTAACAGTTTATGTCCACCTAATAACTTTGTAACAAGCCAGTTGCATGCTACATCACCCAGAGTGGCACCTTTACTGTGTCTTATCTCAACATCCATTTTATGAAGCACTAGCAGTCCCCTACCCCCAATCCTTATAACTGGCCTACTGTCAATAAATATTGAATACTATCAGACAGCAAGAAGGGCAGCCATCATAACTGAGTAATGACTGCTAAACCCAATTTTTTCCCAACAATCATAATTCAAGCATGGTATATTTGTGGTTCATGCTAGAAGCATTTAGCTGGGTAATTTGGAGGCCTGTTCACTGCTAGGTCACCAATCTGCAACTTAGTGAGTATGGGGTACCTACTGGTTGAGGCCTTAATGAATTATCAGGACAATTGTTCAAGTTGCTATCACCCACTCCAAGAAGCCTGCAGACTGCGAGTTACCTAAGGCATTCAATATAGATACTAAATGGGGTATCTAAAACTTAAAGTAGGGCTGTCGTGTCAAAATTCCCTTGTACTATATCAAGTACATTCTTGAACCACATTAAGGCACCATTCTGCAATGCTGACACTTAGGAATGTTTCAAACCTCAAAACTACCTCATTTGCCAAAACCACTTTCAATTATTTTTAAATCATGGCAAATCTATAGTCAAACAGATGACAGCTAATAATCCACTATCACAAATGAACTCAGAAGTATGATTAATCCAGAATTGGAAGTCATGAGCCTCCTTCTGTACTCCACCCCCAACAGTGCTCTGTACACCTCACATTGCTACCATAAAAGTATAACACAATTAGTTGTTTAGGCCAAGATTAACAGCTAGCAAGGACACAACTATGAATTTTCAATTCAAAGAAAAATACAATATAATAAGATATTTTCATTTGTATTTGAAACAGGTAGATATAGCTGAACATCCTACTCCTTTTATCTCCAGTGACAAAGAACCAGTGGCCAAGAAGGATGTTAATTCAGTCATCAAAACTGAAATATACATACATGGTCTTTATTTCCATTTAATTTCAATAAAACAGCTTTTTTTTTTTTTTTTTTTTAAACCTATGAGGGCAACAGTCTAAGACCTAGCACACCCATAGACTGGATCATGTCCAGCATGGTTGTTCACATCAGGACAAACAAGGAACTAGTGACTATACAATGCACTAATTAATCTGGTCAATGTTATGACTAACTCAAGCAACCCTTCTCTAGTCTTGTGGCCATGGCAAAATTACATTTTCAAGAGCCTTCCTAGTTTTAATTTTGGACTGCTCTAACTTTTAAGGATGATGTGAACACACCCCGTTATCCTTGCAACACTAACTATGACTCTTACTTCTTTTACTTTTTGTGCAAAATGTGGAAGAACTCTACAGTCTTGAAAGAGATGAAAATAAAGGCAAGAGTGCTTACTACCATAGTACTTTATAGAGTCAAGTTATGGAGATATCTTATTTGTCATTCTTAAGTCACTGGAACTCTAAACAAATCACAAATATAGAAAGAAAAAACACTGCACATCCATGCAATAATGAGTAATAAGTAGGAATGAATCAAATCCCAAGTTAATAGCAGTGAATGTCACACACATTAGGTGGTCAAGACTGCTACTTACCTGTTGTAAAAGCTCAAATATCCGATGCTTTTTTAACTAATTATTCTGCAGATTATTTTGCAAAGGCTGACTCTGCTGCCCTCATTGGTTAGTAGATACAATAATGCTGATGGCAAAAGCTTAGCTTCAGAACTTAGAATGTCTCCAAATAGGAGGTTCTACAGCTCACCAAAAATAAACAGTGAAAGGTTTCCTAAAACCAAAAATTCCCACATCTGCAGTGTCACTGGTACAGATATGGCCTCAAAAACTCTAAGCTTACAGCCAAAAAAAAAAAATCTATTTTAGATCTCAGTTGACAGTAATGTTCAAAGGCACCTTCCTGTCTTTAGTGATTCAAAAGTAAAGCGGAAAAAAAGGCAGTCGCCAAATGTACCACAAAAAGGAGGCTGTGAAAACTATATGCCACCTTTGCTGCCAACATTTTGTTTTGCTCTACTGCTCATTAGGTCTACACTCTACTCAAATATGATGCTTATGTCACATTATATTCCATCTATGGAGATTTGTGGAATATACGAGTTTACAAATTTGGTGCAATGCAACTAGTTGGAGTAAGAAGGGACTTGGATTTAACTTGCGTGTACATTACATAGTTTGCAAAATATTGTGATTAGAGTCCACTTTACACAAAAATGTCTATGTTACAAGAGGACTACTTGGACAATGACAAGAACAATGTATAGAAAACACAACAGGGTCCAAAAAAATTACAGGAATTGATTAAGGCTAGAGATTTTGCTTACCAGAAAAAAGAAAATGTTGGATATATACACACATACATTTTAAGAGGATCTTTTTTGCTACCACAGAGTAAAAGGAAAAACAATAATGGTACAGAATGCCTAGCATGCATCTCTAATCTTTAGCCATAAGAAATAAAAGGCAACAGAGCCTTGTGACCATTTACTCTTTGCCAGTAACCACCCCTTAATATTCTCCTTTTCAGGGAGTGGTAGACCAGTCAAGTTAGGGGTTAATTTTTGAGTATCCATCCAATTGTCCAGTTCACATATATGAGGGAAGATAATGCATCACATTGCTTGATTTGCAGCAGACGTCTACTCCAATGGTGGGGAAAGCATTACGTAATGAACCACTCTCTATATACTGTATTTTACTTACTTGCTGTTGAAAACGTGGATCCCTGGGTCTGATATTTGTGGAACTATTTGATTTGTGGCAGTGCAAAATATCCAGCACCACTGGGTGCCTAATGGCATAGAATTCTAGAATATGCTGAATAAAGGGACAGGGTTTCTGTATTGAGAAAATGGTTTCTGAGAGACAGGTTGCACTCCAAGAAGGCAGCTGTGCCTCGAAAGGTTTATCTGCTATAAATTAACAAGTCACTGTCCCTGTCTTTTACATTTGAGAAAAAAGTAAAAAGCATACAAGTACACCCTCAGTATGCAACAGGCCATTTCTAACCTGGTAAAAGAGTATTTTGAAACTATACCAGCCATAGCGGTTCGTGCATTACTTAGTAGTTAGCATGTGAACGGTTACAAAAGAATGAGAATGTTATCTAATCAGCATGTGGACTGTTACAAAAGACTGAGAACATTACCTAATCTATAGTTACAGTTTACTGCTTCATCATCTCCTAACTATGAATTCCACACACTGTTGAAGTTTCTAAAGATTCAGGACCTCACCACTCATGGCCACTTTTCAAAACATACCAAGAATGAACAGCTACATGTAAGCAACCCTGGGCAAGATTTGAAAAACAGGGACTACATTCCACACCATAGCAGGGATCTAATCTGTTATAGCTCAGTTTACAGTATGTCACAAATTAAATTACAACCTGAACATTTCACAAATATAACATTTGCATTTCAAGTTATCTGTAGTTAAAACGCACATAACAGCAACCCACCTATAAAATCCCCAACAGAACCAACACAAGCATGCTGAACAGACTGTAAATCCAGAAGCAGTTTAACAGAAACCCTCATCTGAAGTATATATGCATATCTGAAAAACGTCAAGTCAGGCATCTTTACATGTAAAGTTAAACATCTGACATCAAACACATTTTCCAAAATGTGAAGCTTTTGCATACGCACTAGCTCATCTAGAGTCTGTGGTAGCTTATTCAGTCACCAATATAAAAAGAAAAAAAACATTTTTGCAAGTTAGAACTACCCATATCCACCACACTTTGACAGAGAGTTCGTACTGACAGCTATGTTTCAGTATCACTGCGCTTAGCTTTCTTAAAGGTATGCTTTAAAAGACATCCCTGCCTAACTAGTAACTTTGGGAAGGACCCACAGTGAAATTCACCACCCATCTCAGCTTTGTAACTTCAAAGTGTGTTCTGTACAGCTACTCACAAGTTAATTTAATCAGAATGTAATTAATGAAAAGTCTGGAAATGTAGTCTTAGAAAATTATGTGCAATCAAAAATCCTTCTGGAATGCTAATTATAAGCACTTTCATAGCAAAATGATGACATGCCCAAGTAGGCCCATTAGTGTGCATTTTATATAAACAAAAATTAAAAGTTAAACAAAAAAGTGAGAGGTATAGGCAAAACTGCTATCTATAAGAAGCTAAAATCTCCCCAAACTCTCAGTGCGAGGTGCTGTGCTTGTGCCTTTTTCAACAAACATCTTTTGTCAGGCTTCCTCTGGCTTATTCGAGTGCCTCATACCATTACCCCTACATTCCTGCTGAAAGTGGTGAAGGAGGAAGGGAAAGAGGGACAGACCGATACACAGGGTGGGGTGGGGTTGCTGGACTAAATACCATCAAATGGCAGTAGGACATTTAATTCCAATCTGGCATAATTCTGCAAGGCCCCCCACCTCCTGAAAATGCACACCTATGTGTCTACGTTATTTGTCCAAGCTACAGCAATTAGGTTCTCCCCATGAGACAAAGTCAACTGCTGCAACCTTCACTTACCCCCCCCCCCCCACCTTTACCAGCTAGCCCTTCAGTGCCAAGGGTGCTACCCAAACTTAAGTAACCGGATGCAGATACCGTGACAGTAGCTCTGCTGTTCATTCTGACTCACAGTAACTCCAAAATACATGCACTCAACTTAAGCAAGTTACATTATATGCAGCTTATACAAATTTAAAGTGCACATTTTCAAAATCAGTAAACAAATTCCCAAGAAATGTTGAAGTTTCAAGCCACTATGCTCAGAGCTGCATTTCGCTTAAAAGTAGTTCTTAAAAACAGAAACATTCTTCAATAAGAAATAAAATCAACAAGATAATGGCCCAAGAATGACTACAGGGGGTGAACAGCCACTCTGGGAGGAACAGGCTTCTGTCCTATGATAAGGACACATCCCCAGTAATACGGATGGTAGCATAATCACAGGGATTTTGTGGGGACAACACATACACATGAAATGCACCTGACATTATACATAGTGGTGCGACTTCATTAGCACCACCCAGTTAGGGCATATTAAAAAAAAAAAAAATCAAGAAGTGCACAGGATCAGTGTATAAGACAATGCAGACTGCTTCTGCTCCACTCATCTTTCCATTCCTAAAATGCCACGGTTACAATCCCAGACCACGGGGGATAGTACTGGGGACACAAAGGTAAAATGGTGGAGTTAGGAAGATGAAGGCCAGCTGATTGCATGCAAATTGGGAAAATTAAAAACAACAAAGCATATATTTTAAAAGCATTCATTTGTGATTACTTATGGCTTGTGCTTAATATTCTGGCTCTCCAGTCACAAAAAGTTTGTTCTGTACTCTGCAAAGCTACTACTATGTTATACTGTTATGCATATACTACTGTGTTATCAAACAGCAATACAATACCAACTTAAAAGAATCTATAAAACAAAAGCAAACATAAATAATTAAGGTTTGCTGTAAAAGCACCAAACTGTGGGACAGTGTATTGGTTTTGACTTTCACTATGACACTGGTGACCCAACTTCAAAAAGCACCTCAGCATAATAAAGAACCAGACTACAGTGAGGTGCAGAGCAAGGAATCACCAGCTCACCCATCCTTTGAAGGCCGGGGTCTACATCTCTCTCCAGCTACAGAAACATTCCTATGGCAATGGAAAGACACTAACTACAGACTATCAGGAGCAAACACCCAGCAGGGACAGCATGCTGTTAATGCCACACTCTGCAGCACATTTGACACATTTAGAGGGATAAAGTGCACATCATGCATTACAAATGACAAACAGAGCTTGCACATGGGGGGAGGGGGCATAAAGAGAAAGTCCAATCTGCCACACATGACACCATCCTACTAGCACACAGGACTGTTCAACCTTCTGATGGTCCAAAACCACTGGATTATATGGAATCAAGACCAGGCTTTTGTTTCCAATTCAATCTCTGGTATGCTGATTTTTTTTTTTTTTTTTGTACTTTTGCATCAGTTCTATGGTTGTGTGCTAGAGGTTTGATTTTTCAATTACTCAGTGACTAATGTGGCTGGTTTAGTCCATCTGATTGTTTTACTGTTTATTTTTATTTATTGCTTTTTATTATTACATTTATTGTTGCCTGAACTGCAGGGAATCTTACATCTTCCACAGAGAAGATTCCTCATCACTTATTTGTGTTGGAGGTTGTTCATCTGGGTATGTTCTTCGAGAAGCAGTCTTTAGGATTATGTTCTTGCTTTCTGAGGAGAGTTACTATTTGTCTTGCTGGCTGAAGGGTGTCTGATTTATAAATCTGCTCAAAATATCTTTTTTTTTTTTTTTTGGGGTTTAAGTGAGTGCTTTAGCTCTGTGTTCATAAGGCTGCTTTTGCTGTTTAGCCCAGTAACAGACTACTTTGGACAAACTAATTAACTATGCAAGTTTGTCCCAATCATGAAGATTAATTTTTCCAACAAGGTTTTTGAGACAACTAGACCTGTAAGATGGTATCTTACATTAAAGATTTCCAGTATTCATAACTTTAGAGAGTTCTAGTATCAACTACACACCATTTACAGAAACTAGCATTATACTCCACATCAACATGTTAACACCACACTTTTCTTAGTGCCATCATAGCCCTGCAATGCATGCATAGAGGCAGACTGCAGATTCATCCAAAACACAGGAATACAAGAGGTAGACTGCAGATTCATCCAAAATACAGAACTACAAGTCCAAGAGGAGAAGTTGTTGTTGTCTGATAAGAGCTCAAAGTTCCACTGCTGTTTTAGTAGTAGTTCCAAAACCTTAACATTTCATATCAAAACTTCTGATCCAGACACACACTCAGCATCCAAGCCAAAGTAATACTAAGAATCAGAGTCTGAATCTAGTGGGACTTGCCAAATGTAAGTTGTATTAGTTCCCAATAGACATAATTTACTCCAGATAGCCACACAACTAAAATTCGCATGTACACAAAATCAGAAGTTAACAATGAAATTTAAACTAAGCTTCAGAAGTAGGAGAGCCAATCAGGAACTTAATCAGGACATGCAATACGTATTACTACTGAAAAATCACAGTACAGCTGTGTAAAACAGTACATGGCCTGTTTATTGTTGCAGAATACCTGCACAATGGGCTATCACTGCTGATGTCCAGCTGGTATACCAAAGCTTAACATTCCCAGGATCATACATCTATTTATGATCTCAGCTCATAGCGGTATATTGGCGTACAAGCATGAATCCTCACAACTACCTCCAAGCCAGTGGCATGAAGACTACCGAGAGAGTCATGTAGAAGAGGCAAAGCACGAAATGGTAATGAAGTCCCCACAGTTGTAGGACACTATTGGAGAATGAATGCAGAGGAGAATACTGCAACAGTGATCAGGAGGACATCTACTGTTATGTTGAGGTCTTACACAACTGTACTAGGTCCTGATTACGAATACTGCAACAGTGATCAGGAGGACATCTACTGTTATGTTGAGTTCTTACACAACTGTACTAGGTCCTGATTACGAATACTGCAACAGTGATCAGGAGGACATCTACTGCTATGTTGAGTTCTTACACAACTGTACTAGGTCCTGATCATGAATACTGTAACAGTGGTTTTCAAACAAAGGGAGATTTCCCAGACCTGAAGGTGATGCAACAGTGGTTGGATATTAAGTTGTTGTGCTGTCTTAATAGGCCCTAAAGGAATGACCTATTGAATGTCCTGGAAACATCAATAATCTTTTACTGTTTAGTGAAAGTGTGTACAGAAGACTAGGTAGCAGCTTTCAAGTATGGCCCTGGCATCCACCCCTTTGTAGAATGGTCCAGAGGATGCTACTGCCAGGTCTTGCCATGGACAGAATAAAAGGAGATGGACTTGGATAGCCAGCTTGCAATTGTTTGCTTGGGTACTAGTTGACCAAATGTATAGTCCATGAAAAACAGATGAGGTTTTCAAATGGATTTGGTTAGTTCAGATAAAATCTTAACTGTCATGAATACTTAGAAGGAGCCTTTCCCCTCGGTAATGAGGGTTTGGAAAGAAAGTACAGAGATGTATTGCCTTGTTGAGAGCTAGCTTATTTACTATCTTGGGCACGAAAGAAGGTTTAACCCTTAGCATCATTATGCCCTTGGGAAAAATAGAAAAATCGAAGTGGCCATGACAACCTGCAGCTTTGAAACACTCCTAGTTGAACTGAGAGCCAGAAATAGAAGAGTTTTCTCTAAGTGAATACAGAGTTGCTGAGTTTGCTGGTTCAAGAGGAAGCAAGATTAAGTTTTTCAAGCACAAAATTTAGGTTCCCAAAGATGATGTTATGTGCTTTCTAGGTGGGTTAAGATGCAGAATCCCTTCAAGGATTAACCTGGCCTTGGACCCAGACAAAAGCAGAGGGGTAGACGAGCAGTCTGCAGGAAAGACTTGACTTGTAGTTGATAGTGAACCCCAACTGTGATAGGAGGTTGAGGATGAATTGAAGGTGCTGTGGAACTATCTGTGGTAAGAACTGCCTGGATTAACAGGTCATCTACGTGGGGGGGGGGGGGGATCTGGATTCTGTGTGTTCGACAGAAAGCAATCACTGTTGCTAGCCACTTTCTGAAAAGATTTGCACCATTTCTAAACAATGGGTTACCACTGCTGAAGCCTGGCTGGGGTACCCACATTCAGTACAAAACTTAAAGAATATCCTGGAAGGTGGGCAAATGACTAAGTATCTTAAATCCAGAGACAGCATTTTGAAGGTCACCACTTTTAGAAAGACATTTAGTAAGGGGATATCCAGAATTGACCACCTAGGAACAGTCTGAAAAAGTCATCCTTTCCCACAAATTCACGGGGCACAGGTTCTACTCTAACCTGTACCTACAATTCCCATAAGATGGGTGACAGACTGATCTGGTTTTAGGAAAGGGGCTGCATGTCCTTTAGAGGGGGTAGGATTTCTATCCAAAACATGGCATAGCCCTGATGACAGAAAGCACCCACTCGCCTGTGGAAATCTTCTCCCAGTTGTAGGATGAATGGGTCAACCCATTTGGACAGTGGCAGGGCAGATGTGGGGGGGGGGGCATAGAGATGGATTAGAAAATAGTCACAGATTTGTCCCCAAAAGAGGAATCTCTGGGATTTCTCTGTGAATCACTTTTTGGTGGTCTTCCAGTGTCTGTACAGGTCTAGGGTCCTTTCTGACAAAGGAGATTAGTTTGGTAGGATAGTTCCTCTGGTTTGGAGGTTAATAAAAGCTGCCTGCAGTCCTTCATAGTTTTTCCATGCTCCTGGACATTTTTTTTGAAAAAGGCAGTCTCAGCTTGATGGCCAAACAAGAAATTGTCTAAAGGGGAATCTAATTTTGACATTAAAATCCCCTGGTATGGGTTGATTATGCAACCAAGTATACCTGCCAACAGAGCCACTACCAGATTTGACAAAACAACCCAGTGAATGATCTAAATTAGAAGCCTCCATCTAAACAGGAAGATAAAACCATAGCAATCTTCTGAAGAGTGTGTGTGTGGGGATGGGGGGCTGGGAAGAAAAGGAAGTCTCAGAGCCAAAATGGTCCCAAGTAAGTCTTGGGAAAAAGTCTATCCATTCTCTCTCAAAGATGAAGGGGGGGTTGCATGCTTAGTTTTTTGGTGCTTCTTTTCAGGCATAACACCTACCTGTACCAAGCGTGGAACGGCAGATCCCAGATATACTTTAATTTACCCATAATCTCTTCCCTAACAAGTATCTATGGAATACCCTCTAGGCCCTCCGAGATGACAATGTGAGGTTCAGCTTTTTCCTGTAGATACCGCAGTCATCAGAACCTCTGACACCATACAAGCCTCTTGCAGGGTCTTTATATAGGAGCTGGAACCAGATGTACTATGAGTTATGAAACTTCAGCAGGCACATCAGAATCAGAAGGATATGACCAAGTCTCAGGCCTAGGTTTTAAGTTATTTCTTTAGTGTAAGAGGAATGTCTGGGGAAGCAGGGTCTGCCATCTTGGAATGGGCCAAGCATTTCAGATGCTGGGTCTCCAGAAACATGTTAAGCAAAATCAGGTGGGATTGCAACATCTTGGGAACAAGCAACTGACAAATGTAATGGGTCTTGTAATAAAGCTCCCCTGCCAAGCATAGCAGGCACTGGGTGTGCAAGTCTTTGTATTGGATTTGCCTACCAGACTTTGATTTACCCCTCCTATCTGACATCCAACACTGGTAATAAAAAACACAAAGAAAAGGCAAAGGAAGCTTCCCCAACTGGGAAATTGTGTAATCGAAGCAATGGTATCAATCAAATGACCATCAGTTCAACAGATAAGTGACCTGCATTCGGGCTGGCATCGACAGTCTATGGATTCACATTATGCCTGCTTAAATAACCCTATAAGGAGATGTCATGCATCCATTCTAAAAGCCCTTAAAAGATGGTTAAAGGTACTACACACACATGGTTTGTTATTTATACATATATAAATTTTTAACACCTTTGGTCTTTTATAAGTAAATATACATGAATGTTATACAATATATATATATATATATATATATATATATATATATATATATACATAAAAATATATTTGAATGGTAATATTTAAATGGTTTACTCATTTTATACTAATTTTTATTATGTGTAACATTTACCTTTTACGATATATTAATAATCTGAATGATTTTAGTGTGTTTTGTTGGGGGGGGGGGGTGACTGCACTAGTATGGAAAGGAAATTATGTCACTATTTTAAATGTATTTAACTTAACTTGAAACAGCATTTTTATATCTGAAGTTCCTGTTAAAATTTATTTGGGACAAAAGCATTTATGCTTGAACTACCATTAAATAAACTTTGTGGACCTCTACCCTTCTGCGAGCATTCTGTGAATTTTGTGGTTTACTACATTGGATTTGGACTCGTTTGTTAGTTTCCTGGTTCGCAGATGGATGCGGTGCAACCAAACAGTACACAACCTAATTCTTTGCAAACGGATGGTTTATCGCAACCTAGTGGTTCTTTGGGCGAGATTTCCGCTCTTATCCAACAACTAACACAAAGAATGGAATGGTTGGAACAGTGTTCTTTGTCGCAATTATCCATACACCCCACTCCTGGCACTTTTCTGCAGGAAGTGACTTTGGATAATAATGACAGTGAAAACAATGGAATTAACCTAGAAACTCATTTGAATACAAGACCTGTGCTCAGAACCGACAAGGTTTGTACAAGTGTATGAATAACGCTGGTGGTAATGGCAGTAACATGCTTCCATTTAATGACTGGTTAGAAAACGGTTCGTTTTTAAACCTGCAATCTTCTGAAGCCAGTATATTTTATGACACTGTGCAACTTTGATCACATTCTTTTCAAGATAAACTACAAACGGACAATTTATATTTTCAAGAATGCCTCAAAATGAAAGTTGTACCAAAGGGTCTGCGCTTATGGCGCTACCCATGTTTAACACCAAACTCAGCATTTCATAAAGATTTAATACAGTTGTTTGATATTGAGTACATAGAAATGGTAAAATATAAATCAAACCCAAATCGATTCTTTGAGTAATGAAGTGAAGATTTTGGATAAAAAGATTGTACATGACTCACTCTTTACCATCAACAAGTTTGAATATACATGTATTTTTATACTATTGATGAGCAAATTGAGGTGATAAAAAAATAGGAAAATTAAAAAACTTAAGGGACAAAAAAAGAATACAATGCAAACTCTGCCTACCCACCTCCCCCCAATCTCAAGAATGGCACTTGAATAGACCTGTATATAATATAGTACAGATATGAGACTGTGGCTAACTATAATTATGAACCTTATGAAACAGCTTTTCTTTATAGATGAAAGCGAATATCCCCCACTTAGACGCTTGGAGAGTATTATGAACAAAACAGGGTGTGAACAACAATCAGGGGAGAGGCGACAGTAGCCTCCCAACCACCAACGGGGCCAACAGCGGATGAACAGAGGGAACTACAGGGGGTCATGGAGGGGAAGGAGATAAATATATCTGTTTATATGACGGACTGTAACGAACTGATGTGGGACGATGTGTTTTTACCTCCTCTTTCAATTAAAATGAATTGTTCTAGTGACTTTAAAAGTATACAACTTTGCTGACATCTGCTTTAACGTTAATTTATGTGATTTACTTGCCAAAGGGTTTACGGTTATACCAAGTAGATCAGCTAATTTAATCCACACACTGATGGATCTTAAGCAATATGTGAGAAAATTTCAATGTTTTATTCCACAGTGTGAATGACGTCATAGAACCTTTTAGTTTCTAGTACATAAAACCCCCCATACATCCTACTTTGGACATTTTTGAAAGATTATATGAGCTGGACATTAGAGCCTTATGTGAAAAAAATAAAAAAGCTAAGAGTAATTTGAGTATGGAAGAAGATTTAGAATTATAGTTCCTTAGGGGAACTAAGAGTGTTTGAATAATGAAGCCGGGGACAAGGGGGGGGGGGTTGGGTTGTCATGAATAAAGGTGATTACAACAGGAAAATGAAGGAGATTCTAGAGACCCTACTTATATTCATAGCTCTCTAAATGAGATGAATGGGGCATATAGGAAAATTAAAGGTTTTATACAACACCTTTTTATAGATGGTTTGATATCTATTGAAATATTAATTTTTTTTGACAGTGGAATTTCCTGTTAAGACAGTTATTGTCGGAATACCGAAAATACATAAGGACATGCACCAAACCCCCATGTGTCCCACTGTGGAGGCAAGAGGCTCCATAAAACTCATCCTTTAGCCAAGCTCTTAGACACAGAAATAAAAAATCTCTCTCCTTGAGGAACCACACTGATTCTTTTCCTGAAAAAATTAACCAAACAACATTAGACAGTAGGTTTTTATTTATCACTGTGGATGTCAGAGATTTATATACGGTCAACCCACACAGGTTGGGTGAACAATGGTTTTGTGACTATTTGCATCATAAAGGGGATCCCACAGGACAGGATTTACATGTCAACTCAAACAGTTCTTAAAAATAACTTATTTTAAAAAGAATTTTACCTTCAAACACAGGGAGTTGATATGGGTTCAGCTTCTGGGGGTTTGTATACAAACATCGTGATGTTAGAATGGGAAAGAAAATATTTAATGAATTCCTCCTTCTTCCCCTTCTGTCATACCTATACACAGTTCCTTGATGACATTTTATTTTATGGAATGGACCTAAACATCAAATTGTTGTTTTTTTTGAATTTATTAACACCACTACATCATTTTTAAAGTTTACCCATACTGTTAGTGAATTGGAAACATCTTACCTAGATGTCCTATTGAAAAATGACTCTCAGAATAATAGATATGTGGCAAAAATATTTCGTAAAGAAACGTATGCAAACTGTTTTCCTACAGTTTGATAGTTGCCACCCTCATTACAGAACAGGCAGTGGTAAAAGGCCAATTTGTGAGAGCAGCCCGGACGGTTACGCTTTGGGAATCCTTCATTATGGAATGTGAGAAACAGAGAGAGGTTTCTTAAAAGGGGGTATCCAACAGTATGGTTAAACAAGATTATAAATAAGGTTATTACCAAGTGACAAAATGGACATTTTTTGCCTTTATTGGGTGTCAATTATCCCAGCACAGGACAGAATAATGGTATAGAGTTGCCTAAAAGTATAACATCTGAATTGGGAGAACATTCCAACTCATTGGTCAACAGTTCCTCGATGCCACTACAACAAAAAGAGGGGCTTTTTTAAGTCCAGCTTTTTAACCACCTTTTCAAATGACTCCAGTTATATTAAAATAATTTTAGAAAACAAAAATGGAAGTTACTGAGTGGAGATAGGGACCCAAGGCAATTTGCAGGTGAAAAACCCATGTGTGCATTTAGAAAGGGGTCAAATTTAAAAAAAAAAATCTACTTGAGAATAAGACACACTCAATGTACCACAGGATACACGTACAAATGTGGAACTTGCAAGTTTTACCCTTGTACCTTAGAAATAAATGAGATAGTTATTAATAGAGTAAGGGTGAAAATACATGGTAGATGTTGTAACACCAAGACAGTGGTCTACTGTGCTGTAACTGCCCATGTTTTTACGTAGGTAAGACCGAACATAAATTGAAAAGTAGGATAGGTGAACATATTAGAAACAGGGGCAGTTATGAGTTCAATGCACTAGCTAAACACCTCATATTAAATTCAAGACATATGTTTAAATTTATTATCCTGGAAACCTTACCCCGTTTTGAAAGAGGGGGAGCTTGGCCATATGTTTTAGAAAAAGAATTAAGTTGGCAAATCCGCTTGGATGCTGGACATTGGCCTAGTTTGAATAATTGTACTTCGATAAATAGTCTTAAAACTAAAAGCTCTTAAAAGACAGTTTGAAGTATACATACCTTTAACTACACACACATGGCTTATTTACAACATATATAAAATTTTAACACCTTTGCTCTTTTATAAGTAAATATATATGAACGTTTTATATATATATATATATATATATATATATATATATATATATATATATATATATATATATATATATATATATATATATATATATATATATATATATATATATATATATATATATATATTTTGAATGGCAATATTTAAATGGTTTGTTTTTATACCAATTTTTATTATGTATAACATTTACCTTTTATGATATATTAATAATCTGAATGATTTTAGAGTGTTTTGTTAGGGAGGGGGAGTGACGGATTGCTCTACTATGGAAAGGAAATGTCACTATTTTAAATGTATTTAACTTAACTTGAAACATAGCATTTTTGTATATGATGAAGTTCCTGTTAAAATTTATTTGGGACGAAAGCGCTTATACTTGAACTATCGTTAAATAAACTTTGGGGACCTCTACCGTTCTGCAAGCATTCTGTAAATAATGGCAACCTCCACTGCTGACAACCTGTATATAAGAGACAACAGGAAGTAAGGTGCCCCAGCATTTTCCACATCTACACGCATATCCAAAAGTTATATTCACAGTTCAACATCAGGCAACTACATATCAGCTATAATTATCCCTCTACCAGAACCGGGTGCACAACAATACATGGTATCAACTCCAATTACAAGCAAAACAAACAAAAAAAAAAAAAAAACAAACAAACAAATGCAAATAGACTGCTCAAATTTACCATCCCTGAAAGTGACAGCACCTTTGCTCCATAATGAAGGCTATGTAAAAAGTGCAAGGCCTGATCCTTTATTTTTGCCAATACATGAACACAGCTGAAATACAAATGCATCCGTAAATGGGGAGTGCTAGCCAGGCCTGCTCCACTTGCAGTCTAGGAGGTAAATCTTTTACATCTCACCTTTTTGCTTTTCATACTTCCCAATAGTTTTGTTTTGAAAAATGTACTACTGTACTTGAGTCCACTAATGTGCCGAAGCACTACTGGCACCTGTTCATCTTGTACATTGGCATAAACTGGTATGAACTTGGTACCAGCTTGTTCAATGCTGTGAAACAAATTCCATTCTAAGACCTTCTGGCACCAATAATTCTTCAGAGAGTTCGCAGACAGAATAACAAACGTAACACTACTACGACAAATAATGTCAGTTACTGAAGAAATGGCCAGCATCCCTCCTAGTTCATCCTGATGTTCCAAATAGCCACAGTGACCTGAACTGCGCAAGATTTCAGCAACAGTACTAGCAATGTCTTCATCAGTTTCACTGTACCAGATGGAAAAGTCGTATACAAATGTGGTATTCTTCCGCAGTTCCATGAGCAGTACAGTCCACGTCTTACATCAGTACCACACATATGGGTGTATAACCAGGAATCATTTAGTCCTTTAAGCACATAATGAATAAATCTGACTTTCAAAACATTCTTGACAATTACAAAAATAATGTCAGCTAAATATACAGACAGAAATAAGCTTCTAAAAACAGTAAACTGTGATAGGAGGTGCAAAGCACTAGCAGTCAGATTAGAAAAAAAAAACTGTCTTATGAAAAGCACATGAATTCAGTGGGGAAATACTAAAACCACCAACTTGGAACAACCAACCTTGTCATGTTTTACAATTAATGTGAAAATGGCTTTACAGCAATGTTTACAAAGGTTTATTTTCAATCCAAAAGGCAGAGAAAACCCCAACAGAACTGTTTTCTTGACAGAATAGTTTATTAAAATGGACAAGCTAGAAAGGTTCTCTGTTGGGGAAAAAGCCTCTCTCAATAACTGCAAATGCCCTTCCTATTTTTGGTAAAGCTAATTTGAGAAATCTGCTCAGATTCATTTCAGCTGTAGATCAGGAAGCTCGCTCTCTCATATCTGTGATGTTTTGTTCAAGCTGCTCACCAACCACCTTCAGCTGTTCACGTTTTTGCTTTAGTACTGCTTGCATCTGCTGCAGTTTCTGGGTGAATTCGACACATGAGCGACACTGCTGGTACTGTTTCTCCCTGTTTTCTGCAGAATCTTCTAGTGGCTCTGAAACAGAAACAAAAGAAAAGTTAGAGCCAAGCAATCTTTCACTGCTCCTCTAATGTCAGTGTCTTATCTGGTCTGTCTCCCAGACATCGCTTTCACTCTTCCAGATCTCAGTGCCAGCTAATTTAGGAAATCTTTCCAAGTACAGACACAGGCTTAGTACAAAACACAACCACAGTCTTACAAGACAGCACCATTGCTCACCAACTCCATACTACTTACAGATGCAAATGCAGACCTATGGCAGCAAACAGTAGCTACTTGGAATGCAGCATTTCTCTTCCCCAGCAAGCTAGAACATATATTAACACAAATCAACTACAAGTCACTCAACCTGTGACAGTCCAGAATCAAGCAATGATGCTTGCTGGCAGTTCGGGGCATGAAAAAGGAGACCACCTCTGTTTCTGTAATATATCTCATGCTATATTTACAGCATTGACAGTCATAAAAGGCAGTTCTGTGAACCCACTTTCTGACATGGAGGAAGTAAATGTACAGTTTTCAAAACACACAACTGGTGATGGCAGGTGATTCACACACAAAGGGAACAATTAAAATCAAGAAATTTTACTTACCTCTACTGTACCCGTCTACAGTTTTGTGTCTTATTTCAGATTTCTACACTTCTGATGAAAGGCTTAAAGCTGAATTTTCTGTGCGTGCGGGTCTCTAGTACCTGGAAAAATGCATCTTAAACTACTGGTGTTAATACTTCTGGGCAAGGTAAATTAAGTTAAACTGCTGGACTACAATTCTTTATTTTAGTTCCACAGGTAAAGTCATCTATGCAAACAAGCCCCTTTTTAGCAGAGACCTGGAGAGAAAAGCTCCACAAGAAATAACAGTAGTACATATAATACAGAGTATGCCTTGACCCTGCCCGAAATAGATCTGGCATGGTGAGTTGAACAAAGGTAATAGCCTTGGACAAGCATTTGGAAATCTTTTGACACCAGTTGTCCCTTCTTACCTTCACAAGAAATGAATCATGATGCCGTGACACCTAAAATCCTGAGATCCTTTGATATCCAAGGAACACAATCCAGTGAGAGGAAGACAAAGACTTGACTGTTCTCTTGGAATTCCAGCTTGTGTAAGATCTCTCACCAAAGAGATTCCTGATATTTGAAGACAATGCTGCAAACATAAGAAAGTCATCTAAATATGGAAAAATGTGGATACCCTGTAGCCTGCAACTGGCTGTAACTGGAGCTAGACACTGAACACTCTTGGTGCAGGAGGTAGTCCAAAGGTTAAGGAAGAGAACTGATATTGTGATCCACACACACAAAACCTTAAGAAACAACTGAAGTACACATGAATAGGAATGTGATAAGCATCTTTTAAGCCTAGTGTCACCAAGAAAATTGAAAGAGGTAGAAGAGGCATCAGAGGTTGGGAAGTGACAACATTTTGAATTTCGCCACCATCAAACAGGTTTAAGAAACAAAGATCTAGAACCGGTCTCCAGGACTTTTCTTTCTCTGGGACTAGGGGTATCCTTAAATAAAATCTCTTCCCCACCTGGGAATGAGGAACTGGTTTCCATCACTCTTGGATACCATGTGATGAAGAGGAGGAAACAAACTGTCTGATCTGCAGGATGAGGGACAACCCCTGGAAAGGAGGAATTTTCTCCCACTGCCATCTGTAAACCCGATGAATGATTTTTAGAACCCATTTGTCTAAAACAAACGGGTCACAAAAGAGAAAAATGGAGATTCAGACTTTCTTTAAGAGAAAGAGGGCCATGGTGGGCTTGGTTCACAAGGTCTTGAACAGTCAGCCACTCTTGTTGGAATGTCCTTAGTTTTGGGAGGTTTGAGACTTCTTTTTGAAACCTCCTTACCACTTTTTAACCATCTGTTTACCTAAATTCTGCAGAGTCTGTTTATTTTCTTTTTTGATGACACTGGATGAGGAGAAAGAAAATCCCTTGGGCGATGTAGAAAAGGAGGGCTGAAAAATCTTAGATATTCCCTGAATCAGCTTGCCCCTTTCACACTACTGACTACCTCTGCAGCAGTGGGGGCCAGACACTAAATCTCTATCAAAGGGAGAATTTCAACTCATTTTTATCATCGGAAGGTTCTGCAAATGCAGCCAAACATACCTCCTTAAACTGTACCAGTGGCCATAGCCCTGGAAGTAGTATCAGAGTAATACCAACACTACAAACATTGAGCAGTGACCTATGCAGTAAAACAAACCAAGTTATTTAAAGCAAATGTTCCTTCACAAGAAGCAGCTGTAGATAAAATATTCCCCACACTTTCACAATATGTCAGAATAAGTTTTAACATACGAGCCTGAAAATTTAAGGATTCTGAAATTCAAAAGATCATACTTCTTGTGACTTTTTCCCATATCCATCAATTTTCCAATCTATCAGAAAGAGTAGGATTGGAATTAAGCAAAGGTCTTAGAAGCAGAGGAGTCAACTAATGTTATAGCTACTGGGTCAGGTTAACCAGAATTAAACTTAATGCCCTACTATCTCTAGAACTTCAGATCCTGTATCCCAGCTCAAAAAATAATTTCCTTAGTTAAAATAATTTGACTGCCCAGTATTTGACAGAGTACTCTGTAGGGAATTTTTAGTCTGCCAACTCATTACACTCCCAAAACATATGTTCCCAGTTGCCTCTTTCCTCCCAATCACACCTCAAATATTAATCTACCCAAGAAAAACTCTTTTTAGTCTGTTTGCGGTATAAAGGTATCTATGCCAACACCTCCAGGCAAAATCCTATACCTTTTAAACTTTTTTGCATATACGGGAGCTGTACACAAGTCATTCCATTGTTTCTTTGTGAATTACAAATCTAGTCTCTCACCAATCTTTTCAGACCTCTGAGGAATCCTACACTTATGCAATATGTAACAGTGGCTTCTGTAGGAGATTCCAATAAAAACCCAACCAGTACAGGTCTTTCATTTAGGATTCTCCTATCCCCTTCTCTTGGTCTATACCTCGATATCAATCCCTGATAGGGAAGGTAATCAGTAGCCTGCAATCCAAATGTCTTCTGGCCTCTACCCATTTTATTACCATTCCTTCTCTAATTATCTGTTCCCAACACCTTGGTTCCCTTGCCAGTTTCCTCCAGTAAATTCCAACCCCCTCATCTGTTCTCTGTGCCCTTAACTGCAGTCATTCTTACTGGCAGAATCGTTCTCCATTTTCGTGTTGGTTTAGTTTTTAATATACTTTCTGCTACTTTACGAATAATATGTATGATTGTTAATCTCCTTAAGAATGTGTGTCCAAACTCCCATTCTTTCCTTATTACTTGAATTGCCCCCCTGCTTTATCATCCCTTTCCACTTTGAATTGTAGCATTCTGCTTGTGTTGTGTAAGAGCATCAACTGTGTAGCAATAAAATATCCCTTCAAATCAGATAATCCTAAACCTTTTTCTGTTGGGAGGATCAGCTTACCCCACTTGACTCTTCCCCTCTGCCCCACCCAAATAAAATCCTTCAACTCTTTAAATACTGTCCACATCTTCTCTGGTTGATAAAAATATGCCAAACCTGCATATAAAAAAGTAAAGAGACTAAATATTTTTCCACTTGCACCTTGCTATCCATACCCATCAGTTATTGTAATATCTTTTGTCAAGTTACCTTCTTCCCACACATCCTTAGCTGCCATAACTGAATCCATTTCACTCCATACTCCTAAATGCTTCATTTTATCACGTCCCCATAAATATGGGTATTGCTGGTCCAATTCATGTGTGGGTACATAGCTTTATAGCTATAGCCTTTGTTTTATCTTTTTGTGATATTAAATTAATGAACAGAACTGTCTCCGAAAATTCCACAACACTGAAATAGTTCTATTAGGTCCAAAATAACATCTGCAAATAAAGCCAGCTTTTCTTGAACACCATAGAAATTAAAGAATATAATTCACAAGTCCCTCATTTTCTTTGCCAGAGGTTCTAAATACAACACAAATAAAAGGGAAAGAGGCCTCCCCTACCTGGTTCTGTGTTCAGGGACAACTACTCAGACAGGAACCCTCTAACTTTGATTTTTGATTCCGATAATGTATCTTTCTAAATTAACCTTATTTCCGTATCAGGAAATGCAAATGCTTTCATGGTACTACTCAAAATCCCAGTTTACTGTGTCGAATGCTTCCTCTGCCTCAAGACCCACCAATAACAGCAGTATTTTCTTACATTCTTATCTCTGGATCATGGTTTTATTAATGTTTGCCTCCCCTCCACATAAGCACACAGGTCCATATCTATCAATTCTGGCATCACCTTTACTATTCTTTAGCAATTATGCACATAACACTTTATAATCGTGGTTTAGACTTGAAATGGATCAAATGGGTCTTTATTGTCTTTAGGTATTACAGCCACCACAGCTTTTTTCCCCAGGATGCTGGTGCTTCCCCTCCTTTTAATATAATGTCAAACAAAACCTTCCAGATCTTTCACTTTCTTCCCTCAATTTCTAATTAAATAATATGTATTCCTGGAGACTTTCCCATTTCCTTCCATCTTAACTCTTAGTTGCCGAATTTCATCTACGTCTAACCTTGGCATATTAAATCTTCCATAGATATTTCCATTTTTTTTTCTCGATTTCCTCACTTCTCGGCTTTGTACAAATTTTCATAAAATTTCAAAATTATCTCCAATACCTCTACAGGATCTCTGGTTATTTATTTATTTTTTTATTGTGTAGGGTCTCCAAGTTTGGCAACAACCCTATTTTCGGTTAATGAAGTTGTTGTGCCAAAAGTTTATGTGTTCTAGAGAGCGAGATTGGTAGGGGGAATCAGAAAAAACAGATGAGAGATAAACTTTATGCTGGGGACATGAAGCATCTTAGCCCTAAGGGACAACAGGTTAGTCCCTCTATTGCTGCTCTTTTTTTCCCCCACCGGTCACAGAAGTGCTTCACTAGTAAGCAATACCATTCAGAAGATTTTAAAAACAGTACTTAGTATAGCTCCAGCTAAGTTCCTACATCCACG
Organism: Protopterus annectens; assembly: GCF_019279795.1. Classification (NCBI taxonomy): domain Eukaryota; kingdom Metazoa; phylum Chordata; order Ceratodontiformes; family Protopteridae; genus Protopterus; species Protopterus annectens. The sequence continues at coordinate 381,838,887 of NC_056747.1, read as the reverse complement.
GACATACCCTCACATGTTTTTTCACTCTCCAACTGCTTCAGCATAAAACGAGCGATTGTCCCTATTTAAATGTAATAGCAGTACTTTTCAACAGCCCAGCTACACCCACACTGCCGCTTACAAGGCAGCACCTATTTTTACCCCTAGAAGCGTTCATCTCTTTTTAAAGTCAATATCCAGTCATAAATCCATCCCAGCCATGTTGTGCCTAACTAGGCTGTACTATTCTGCTTACCAGCCCCACTAATGGCATTTTAGCATTCTACTTCTCTCTGAAGGATTGTGCACCGCCACCCTTTTTACCTCATATTAATGTTTTGTGGCTAACTAGGCTGTACTATTTCTCCTTACCAGCCGCACTAACGGCGACTCAGCATTCTACTCCTCTCTGGACGAAGGTTCACCACCACCCTTTTAATCCCCATATTACTAATGTTTTATGCTGAACTACAAACCAGTTGTGGCGTACCAGCTGCATTAGCGGAACATACCACATCCTAAATTGAAATGTTACCCTCATCACATTCCCTACACTTGGCGTCTTTCCTCACCAATAGCACAAATGTGTAACGCGCGTATCCACCTATTGTACTGAACTAAAACTGGTAATATAATCATGCTCACTCTAAACGGATTACATAGACCCTTGTATGCATCAGTAATCCTGTTCTCATACAAATGCCCTTGTTGCTCAGATATTCCCTTTCACTGCCTAATTTTACTGGGTTTTGAAAAGGTTATACCAGAAGGTTGCTCACTCACACAGACTGAATCCCCCCCAGTTTAGAATACTTATATGCCTATACCCAACCCAATTGTTTTTAGTGCTATTACTGTATAATCTGCCAAATTTTGGGGTATTTATCTGTGTGTAAAGCAAGTTTTTCTGTGATACTTGGCTAGTTGAAGAATCTTTGTAGTTTTAATAGCATATGTTACATTTGCTATGCATAGTGTAAAGGGATTTTTATGACTAGTTGTGTAGAGTATGATATCTGAAGCTTATGTGTTGTTTATATCTAGACTCTCTGTTTGCCTTATCAGTTATATGTGTATGTTCCTTAATTGCTGATTAACCTGTTAATCTCTGTTTGCTTATATCTGTATTTATATTACAATTATCTCCTCTCATTATTTTTCTCCAGTTTTTTCTGCCTCTCTACCTACTCTGCTCTGCCTACTGGCCCTGCCCTCCTGGACAACTAAGAACAGTCACAGAATCTATTTTATCCCAGATCGACTTGCTTCCCTAACGGGAAAGTCCTAAGTTTTCCCCTGAAGTGACAGAAAGTATGATATATGGAATTAATCCTAATTTATTTTTAATGTAAAGTTACTCTATCACTTGCTAGGAGCTAGGATAGGACTCCGGACTGAGAAGCCTGCAGCCAAAGCCCCCATATCTACCTCATCCCATCTCACCCCTTTCCTTTGCATTTCTACCTCCTATAGTGATTCGTCACTCCACATATTTGATTTGGCCACTAGATAGCAGTCTTTACCCATCTATAACCTCTCTTCCCCACACAATCTCTCTCACCATAACATATATCTAGTTTCTTTTTCACCTTATTTTCTCAAGCTGCTTGTTAAATTAGTCCTACCTACCTCCCTCTGACTTTCATTTATTCCCCCTCACAGTCCCCTAAAGCACACCTCTAATCAGCCTGATTACCACCCTCTGTACTTACCTTCACCTAACTGATAGTTTTTTCACACAGTCTGTCCTGCTGCCTTTCTTTCCTTGGGTCTACCCTCTCCATTCACCCTTCGGGCTCACTCCGCTCCCCTACCCTAACCCCAAATTCCACCCACCCCCAGTGCACCTGACCTCATACTTCCCTAGCCACACCCCCCACTCTTCAACCAATTAGCCAACTCCATTTCTCTTATCAATTAACAATTTTTGGCTCCTTTTGTTAACTCAAACTGTTTATCAGCTGACTGTCCCTCTCACAGCCCCTCCACACAACTGGTCTTCATTTCTTCTAATTATCTTAATCTCCTCCACCCATCTCTTCCAATTATCTTAATCTCTTCCTCCCTATACATCTCACTATGTATAGTCACTGCTGGGCAACAAACCGTAACATTCTTCCCCTATCCATTGGGCTTACCTCTCCGATATCTCATGACCTAACTTGCTACAAATCCCTAACCTTTGCTAAATTTCAACACCCCCTAGGACAAACAAGCCCACTCTCTCCTATAACCTCTCTAACACACAGTGACATCATATCTTCATCCTACCTTCTACCACAGTTTCATAGACTAACCCATATTAAATATCACCAAATGAGAAAAGGAGACCCTTCTCTCTGTAAACTTATCAAACTATCATGTAACCCTCATAATTGTTTACTGCTACATGGTGACATCCACCCAGACCCTGGTCCTAACTATACCACCCTTAATACCTCTTCAGCCAATACTACCACTCTTCTCTCCCTCTCAAAAAAACAAGACTCAGGTCACCTCAATATATGTAGTGTAAATAATAAAATAACCCAGCTACATGCCCTAATAAACACCTATTCCTTTGACATCTTATGCCTTACTGAAACTTGGCTTAAACCCACAACTAAAGACAATGACATTGTCCCACCAGGCTAGAACATTCTCAGACATGACCGTCTAAATAAAAAGGGTGGTGGGGTAGCCTATACTGTTCAAATCTGAAATGAAGGTCACAGCACTAGATATCCATCCACCACCACCTAATAAGGCTGAAATTCTAACCTCTAAGCTCCAAATTAATACAAAAAAAGCTATATACATTATTTGCTCATATATCCCCCCATGTAATAACATCAGTACTCTTGAAAATACCCTTAGCTGGCTTGCCACATCCCTACCACAAGAAACCATACCCCTTGGAGATTATTTGATTGGAATGGATGTACCTCTGCCAACCCAACTACTCATATAAACCTCTCTGGCTTCCAGCAAACCATTAACTTCCCTACCAGAACCCACAAACCTAGCAAGAAACAAACCATATTAAGATTGGATACTAGTTAATAGTAACCCCCATGCATATAAAACAGGTATACTCCCCGATCACATAAATGACCACTCTCTACTTTCATTTCTAGGCAAAAGACCCACCTTCACAATCAAATAGCATTTAGAACTACCAAAAACAAGACAGACTTCAACCCAGTTAACTTCCAAGATGAGCTCAAAGCCTGCAATTGGTCACCCATAAAATACCTACCCTCTTGACAAAGCAGTTTCTTTAACAACAACTTTTTGCAAATCCAAGACCACCATGTTCCTACCTACATTGTTAGAATTAAAAACAAACCAGCTCCCTGGCTCACCAAGGACACAAGGCTAAACATTCGACTAAGAAAAACTCTGGTCCAAATGGAGAAAAACTAAAAACCCAGTTGACTACCTTAACTTTAGACAACTTTGTAATACCACAAAAAAATCTATATTCCTTGACAAAATAATTACTACCTCAATTCCAACAGACCCAACAGCAAAACCCACAAAAGTTCTGGTCAGGAATCAAACTACTCCATCCAGTGCAAAACATCTACCCCCTCAAACTTAACACAAACTTCTCCCAACCAAATTGCTAATACATTTAATAACATTTTCTCTGAAACAGTACAATCACTAGCAAATACCTTACCACCCGTTACCACCACCGAACTATCCTCACTAACCAACTTGCCCCAGACATTTAGCCTCCAGCCTGTTCCAACATCTCATACACTCCCTGCTTCTCAAACAAACCATGTACACCATCAGCCAACCTCCTCCCAGCTGAATACCTGCAAATTGCAGCTGGTGTACTTGCCTACCCTATTTCTATCTTAATACACAGAACCATTTCTGAATCCCGTGTCCCAGCCATTTGGAAAGTCTCACACATTATCCCTTTGCATAAAGGGGGTACCTCAAATGACCTTTCACACATCCACCCATAGCCCTTCTCTCTCCTTTAGCAAAAATTATGGAGAGATGTATCCACCGTCAATTACTACATCATCTCCTCCAAAGTAACCTACTAGTGGACTGCCAACATGGATTCAGGCCATACCATAGTACAACTGCTCTTCTATCCTTTACAGACTGCATTAATAAAAATAGGAAATACTAACCTGCTATCTTCTGCTCTTTTCATACACCTCTCCAAGGCCTTTGATATGGTTAACCACCAACTATAGACCAGTATACTTAAATCACTTTCTCTTGATTCTCAATTAGTACAATGGTTCCAATCCTACCTGGAAAACAGAAAAAAAGCAGTTCTGTGGGACAATAACCTATCCTCTCAGCTTCCAGTCACCCTTGGAGTCCCACAAGGATCAATTCTTGGACCACTCCTTTTTACTATTTTCATTAATGATCTGAAAACTTCCCTTCCCCAAGCTATGTGCATACAATATGCCGATGATTCAACTCTATGTGCCGCATCTTCTCCAGCAGAACTCCAATCCGGTACACAAACAGTCTTTACCTTAGTTGAAAACTGGTTCCATCAAATATGTCTCCTCCTTAACCCAAAAAAAAACTAAATTATTACTTTTTACTCCCACACAGAAATCCCCCCCCCCCTATAAATTTCATAGTTGCATCAAATAATGGCACAGAAATTGCTCCCAACACCGCCACCAAACTCCTGGGTGTGCAATAGGCAACAATCTCAACTTTAACACACACATTAATTCAACTATTAAATCAGTTAATAGAAAACTTGGATTCCTTTATAGATCAAGCCTTTTCTCACAGCCTCAGCTACAGTTTCTATTACCCAGACCCACCTCACTTCACCCTTCTCTACGCCTCCCCTATCTATACTAACTTATCCAAAAGCAATCTGAATAAACTAGCAACCTCCTACAACAACATAGCCAAATTGGACACCGGTGCCCCCTTTCGTACCCACCACTGCCATCATCTTAAACTTCTAGGACAGCTGGAAGTACAAAACCATCTACTTTTCCAGCAACTCATTTTTATCCACAAGATCATACATCATCCTTCAAATACTCCCATACTCTGTAACCTCTTCAACTCCTATAAAACTTTACAAACCCTAAAATCCGCTAAGAAGCTGCAAGTATCCACCATACAATCCAACAACAAATCTGGGGACTGACTGTTCTCAAATGCTATTGGCAACCCTCGGAACAAACTTCCAAATGAAATAACATCCCTGACTTCCACCAACCTTTTCAAGAAACAATTCAAAATTTTCATTAAAAACCAATGGCTCTGCCCCTGCTCTAATCCTGATACTATTTCACCTTTTTGTCCAAATACTTCTCAACTAAAAACTTTCTTCTTCTGATATTCCTCTATCCTCTACGCTGTCTTAGAATCAATAATTTTTTTTTGTTGTTTTGCCTGCCTTACTGTCCCGAGTAAACTCATGTACATTGAAAGTTTTTTGTTATTTCTTTTTTTATATACAACTGTATAACTATCTTCATATGTGTAACCTTAAGACTGTTTGCACAAACTTTTACTAAGCAGTTGCATACTTATGTAAATTGTTTTTTTTCCCCACTGTTTTTGTGGACTCTGTGTATAATATTTTTTTTCTCGGAGCTTCTCGGGCCTCTGCTGAAAATATATATCCAGCTAGACTAGCCCGGTCAACAAATGTAAAATAAATAAATAATAAACAGCGCTCAAGAAGGGATTGGAAACATGAGCTGCACCATTAAATCCATGCAGGTGGAGGAGGGGGGAGTCAAACATGCAGAAGAAAGGCACAGATTCGGCAGCAAGAGAGAGAGAAGAAAAAAAAAGGTGAACGGCACACAAAGGCAACTCAAATCATTGCTGTGATACACCATTATATAAAGGGTTTAGAAAAGAAAAAAAAGATAGGATTCGCATATCAGTGTGCTAAACAAACAGCTGAAGAAATTTTGGGAAGCTTTACCATTGTCATTATCACAGTAATGTGGTTAACAAGTAGGTTTGCAAAAGACTGGGCAAGCTGACACCCAGCTCTAGTAATAGCAGCAGGGTAGTTTCCTCTGGACAGGACAGCTGCACTAAAACCTGGCATGAATAAGCAATTACTATCCAATCACTGAAGCTAGTTTTGAAGGAAGACAGGGGAGTATGTTACATGATGTACAGAGGTTATCTACTCCAAACAAGGCTTAGTTGTGGAATAAGAAACCAATCAAGCTGGCAGGCGTTCAGTCTCACAATGGAGTTGTACTTTTTGGATCCAATGTTAGACCGTCTATGAAGGTGGAAAAGGCTACAAACGCACACACATTCGGGATGTCCTGAGAAATGAGCTGTCTGGAGGTAATGGAGACATAGTGGTCAAAAGACAGCTCACTTTCCACAAGGGATCTTAAGTCTCTAATTACACTTATTTTGGGTGGGGGTAGTACGCCAATGTGACTATGCTGCACTTCTTACCATACAGTGGTGAGCTAATGATGAACACACCAGGCAATTGTCCAATCCAGTGCTTGCTGGATGAACACACCAGGCAATTGTCCAATCCAGTGCTTGCTGGATGAACACACCAGGCAATTGTCCAAGCCAGTGCTTGCTGGATGAACACACCAGGCAACTGTCCAATCCAGTGCTTGCTGGAGAATACAGATATCATGGGAGGAATTAAACGCACCTAAATTTGCAATCATCCACAAAAATTGGTTAGCTACAGATCTTAGATGACTGACTTCACTTCTAAGTAAATGTCAAACAAAGGGAGGGCCCAAGAAAAATCCTGTGGAACACCACTGGCAGCATATCCTTACAAAGGGAATTCTGTCAGTAAGCCAAGCAACTATCCAGTGGACAACATAAGGGTCAAGACTTACACAGGAAAATTTGTCTGCAATACTCTCAGAAAGGATGGTGTCAAAACCTTGACAAGGTCAACGTTGGCAGCATTACTAAAAAGGCTCACCCAGATTCTGCCACAGCTTGCTGTAAGGGAAAGGTTAGCTTGCTTTTTGATTTTCTTAAGTTTTGTATTACTTTGCATTTTTCTATTTTGTATACTGTGATTTGTTTTCTTTACACTGTTTTACTTGCATATTAAAACTTGGAGACCACAGCTCTCTCTCTCTTGTGACAAGACGGAATTTCTTCCACCCTCCCACCTTGTTATTGTTGTGTTCTTAAACACCACTGTCTTTAGAGTTGTCTGCCCCTTATGTTAATTTGACCATATATCTCCTTCCCTCTCTCCTTTCACAGGATGACGTGAGCAAACACAGAATCATCATTTTGTAAAAAATCACTCCCCTTTAATTATTTAAATTTATTGGCCATCCCACTGTATCCCATAATACTAAAATACAAAAAAGTGTCCATCACTTTTCAATCTATTTTGCTCTTTTAAACAAAAGACAGTGGCCCTCCACTTAGACAGCTAAAACTTAAGTTACCCTTTTTCATCTCTAACTGTTTAATTTACACTGCAGTGTTTAGGATAAACCACTTTTTTCATCTTACCTATAAAAGATCTATTGCAAGACCACCACTTATTGGACAGCCCACATTTTGCATCTCAGTAGTCATCTTGGGATTAGTGCTTTTGGAGGAGTACAGAGACGATTCCTGGAGACCGCTGATAACCAGAAAGCCTAATAACTGCTTTATAGGTGACTGCTTGGAATCTGTGTTTATATTCTGGTCCTGGTGAGAGGAGCACACAGTGCATAGATTCCTGACCGTTTCTGGTTGGAGAGCGAGTGTCTGGTTGCTATTCAAGGCATTTACCAGGAAAAGGCTACAAGCCTACAGACCCTTGCATTATCTGGAACAAGACTGTGAATCACCAGACAGATTGCGGCCTGCTTCTCTTCTTGGGATTGGTACTAACATTTTGCTTCTGGTGAGAGAAGGAGCATTGTATCCCAACAGAGTGAAGCTGTAGTGAGACCAGGATTAGTAGTAGCCAGGCAGTAAACATTCATGCAACTCCCCTCTTTTCATAGTTACTGACAAGCTAGTTCTTTGTTTTCAGTAAGTACTGCTTGATTTGTTTCTAACTTCAAAATATCTGCCTAAATACTACAGCCTTAAATGTTCAGGGTCTACGTATTACTTTCCCCTCAAGTGTTTGGTAGTGCTCTGTACAGACTCTGACACCCTGACTGACATTTTTCCTGTAAAAGCACAATTAAAATTTCTCCATTACCTAGTTGCACACAGGACAACTAGTTTGCAGTGATGAGCACTGTCCACATAGTTGCAAACTGGATACTCCTGACAGTGATTGCTATTCTCACTACAACTATATAATCAATAAAAAATAAAAAAGGGTCTTTGCCATGGACAAACTTCCCTACCGTCTCCGTTACTGGCTTGGTGGTCATATGGGCATGTTGAGGCAATGCAGAAATTGCCTCATGCTTGCTAACAACCATTTAATTCTCAAACTGATATGGTATGTGACGTGTATTTACACAATGTCACTGGAGACAAAGCTCTCACATAAAAGTATTCCTAATGTCAAAAAGGTTGTCAGTAGTACGCAAGCTGCACCAATCACGCACAATTTAAAGTGGACATAACAACCCACATATGCTGAGGCACTTGCATGAAACCTTCCTAAATTATAAAGACCTCCTAGACAAAGTACACATAACAAATACCCTCTGCAGCCCCTAATGCACTATTTCAAAACACTTGCATCAACACAAGGCTACACCTCATGTGGCCTCTATCACTAAGCCCATAAGGCAAGCCACCATACAATCAAACATTCTAAACATTGGAGACTCCATCGTGAGACACACTGATGTCTCTCTCACCAGGCTGAGTAAGGAGAAAGTTACGTTCAGGGGCTAGAATCCATGACATTACTCAGGTCACCCGACCACAATTACCAATATGACTCATAGTCCATGTGGGAGTAAATGACCCAAGACGTACCTCCCTAGACTATATGAAGACAGACATGATAGAACTCTTGGAATACGAGTCTCAGGCTGGTATGAGCCTAGCATTGAGCAGCATTTTACCTTCTCCAAGGATGATGCCACAATACAAACAAAAGACAATTGACTTTTCATTGACTTAGTTTCTAGTGTCATTATAAGGGGGTGAAGTATTTGTCAGCATGAAAGAGACGACCAACAGACCACGCTGCTTTGCCAGGGATGGTCTGCACCTCTCCCCTCTAGGCTTTCGAATATTAGCTAAAATATTGTTTTCCCACATAGTGCTTTTTTTAGACAATGCCAAACTAAGCACTTCAGACATAGCAAAAAAAATCTAAAGTTATTACTGCTCAATGCTAGGAGTCTATAAACAGAAAACTCCACTACCTAGAAGCTCTCTTACCTAGAGAATGCGGACGTCTGTGCGGTCACTGAGACAGTTTAAAGCCAGAAAGTACACCAACAGTGCAAGTTTATAATGCTTTCCACACATTCAGGCCAGCTATTTCACAGGCAGGGTCTAAAGGAGCAGGTCTCTCTATTTACATCAAAAATATACTTCAAGGCTGGTCAAACAGAGCAATGCACTTGAGCTTTGCCACGTTCAAATCACCATAAGTAAAATCTAATACCACTTCCTTGCAAGCTACAGGTCACCCTCTATGACCCAAGAAACCCATACCATTTGGCATTCAGACCTATCATTGAGTACAATGCCCCCTTTGGTATGTATCTAACCAGGCACATCAAACAATTGGAAAGTCCACAGAGGTTCCGCACTAAAAGAATACAGGGTGTAAGTAAAGTATCCTATGCAGACCACCTCAAGGCCCTATTCCCTGTATTCGGTCTCCTGCATGTTTTTGAGCAGAGATCTATGCATGGCATACAGGGCATTGTCAGATCCCACTCTAATGGACCTCTGCATATCCACAAACCAAACAGCACCAGAATTACCCATTCTAAAGACTTAAACCTTGCCTGTCATATAAATAGGACCTGCTGGAGAGAACGGCATGCATCCCAGAGATTACCCAGTCTATGGAATAGGCTCCCCATCCACTTGAAGCAGATTTCCTCCCTAACCCAATTCAAGTCCAACTTGGACAATTGTATGTGAAACCGGAAATTCATCCCTGGTTTGGCACCCATGTCTTTAATGGACATAGGTAACCTGTAAATGGTTCTTCTCCCAGGCCCATGCTTACATTTATCAAGTGTATCAGAATTTGTCAGAGATTTTGGATGCATGGCTAGATTTAAAAAGGTCCTTGTGGTAGTTAGCCTAGTAAACACCTATGAATTTATAACAGCCTGGTCACTGTCCAAGGCTTCTCTAACCTTGTAAAAAACTGATGGGTTGAGTAATCATACACTTAACAAATCCAAACTGATTATAGTCAAGGGTTTGGATGTTGGCTACATCATTCTTTAGTTTGGCAAAAACACGTTCTATGGCCTTACAGATGATGCTAAAACACTAAAACGTCTGTAGTTAACTGTGGCATATCATGGGGCCACTCTTGTGAAAAGTGAGTCAGTTCTCTAAGCTTCAGGTTAGACTACAGTTAGAGATTTAGAAGGGGCTGGGCTATGCAGTGCTTCAATCCTGCAAGAAAACATCTTGGAATACTGTCAGGATCAATGGAAACTATTGTTTTTAGTTATAAATAGTGCTGATGCAACTTGTATAAGGGGATTACAGGTAGCACAGTAACAGGAGAAACTGGGAGGGCACAATGGGACATGGGTAATGTGTGAAGTTGGAGCTAAAATTTTCTGTCAGGATCTTAGCTATGCTTTCTTTGTTGGAGTACGACATGCCACGGGAGACAAGTTCGAAGCAGGTCTGGGTATTACTTCAAAGTTTCTTAATGCAGACCAGGAAAGCCTTGTAATTATCTTGGGTATTGGATATTAAGGAAAGCCCTACATTTACAGTGCCTCGTCGGTACTAGGGATGCAGTAATGAAGACTTAACTTAAAGCTTCTGATAATGGTGTACTGCTGCACACAGTAAAAACAGTCAATCCCAGGGTCTTAAACTTCATTACCAACCCTTGAAAAATACACAAGCCTGCCACTGTGGCATGTACATTTACAGTTTACTTAAGAGATTAAAATGATTATTAAAGCAAACACTCTGCTATAAAAACTCTATGGCTGCTAACCCATCAATACAGATGTGGCATCAAAGTGGCACGTCACCAGACAACAGCTCACAATACAGGGCCTACAGTTAACTGTGATACAGTACCCTAAGAGATGCAATCCTCTCTTGGGACATACCTGAACTCCTCTCTTACTATCTCCATGGATATCACTGTGCCCCACAAATATATGGCTACAGAACGACATGTTAAAGGACTGAAGGAGAGGAATCAGAAGTGTGCTGAGAAATGGTGTTCTATAAAACTTCCATCTACAACCCCCCCCCCCCATTTCTGGGCATGGGGGTCAGGGTGTCACTGCAACAGTGACAATCTGGAGCAAAGGTTCACACCATTGGGCACTGAGCTAATCTTTTCCAAGTATTACAGCCTACACAGTACAGTAACACATCCATGGATGCATGGAACAAAGATACACTAAGTTCAGGTGGAAATTACTAACCACACCTCATTTTAGGGACAATTACACTAACTGATTAGTGACCATCCTTAACAGACTGGTCCACCTGTCCTCTAGGATGAAATCTGGTAGGATAAAAAAAAGTGTCAGGAATGCACTCATTTGGTGCTATACACAATCCAGAAACTGTCATTCCTGTAAAACAAACTCTGACAAAAGACAACCTTCTCACACTGTAGTCAGCATTGGTCCTGTGATGTTACAGACTCCATGACTAAGCAACATGGTCTTCTTCTAGATACCATAACTAACACAAGACTTCAAACATGTATACAGAAAAATTCAGGGCTCCAAAGAAGTTAGAATTGTGGAGTCCCATCTCTACATTCCTTGGGTGTTATACATAAACACTATGTGCCATGGAGTAGGGCTGGCACAATCATAAAGCAACATATGAAAGCTCTATGCAATTCTTAGAAAACAGTGCACAAGACCCTGTACTCAGTTTTGCCACAGTACTCCATGCATGAAGTGCACATACAAATGATACTGTACAAACACTATATCTCATGGATAGGGACTAGTCCTAAAGGTTAACTTACAGGACTCCAAGAGCAAGCCTCTAGATGGTGCAGAAATCTGTTGGCACCACTAACTTAAAACAAAGCAAAATCCCAATTGTGACACACATCCAGGAGATAAAGTATCTGGCTGTGATTGATTATATAACTATCTGGACATACAAAGCTGATACAAGTATACTTTTTTGCACCTGATCGGTTTCAGTGATAGTTAAACTGTACTGCATTTATTTATTTCCTTGATTGAATAAGGTTGGTCTCCGTCTGCATTTTGGTGGCTTTGGAATTGCCCGCCCCTGTTGTAAATTTGATTTTGGATACTCCTCCCAGTCCCATCTCATCAACTCATTCTACTGTCTACAGAGAGGGTATTTTGGAAGGCCAACCCCCTTAATTTCTTAATCTTGAATTATCTTCTATTTCTTCCCTCTCCACTTTCAGAAAATTGCACTTAAAAGCTGCTTTTACTGCAATTGTGTTCTTCCTATGTTATTAACATTTTGCTTTGTTGCTTGCTCTCAAGTGCTTTTATTCTGCTGCATTTATTACTGTTTGTTAATAGCCTGATTAAATTTGTCTGTTATTCTAAGCCTCTTAGTTTTTGTTTTAGCACTTGGGCTTCAGGCCAGTTATTTTACATTTAAGGTTTTTATGGTCTACACTCTTGTGGACTAACCCTTATCAAAATCCTCTGTCCATAAGTCCGACCAAGTTTTCAGAACACTATGCCTGGGAAATACCTATCAGTTTCTCCTGCCAGCTTGGTCGACATGAGCATACTGAGTGTAGCAACTTCCTCATGTTCATGGACAGCCCTCTTCTTTTAGCACATAAGTCTACTTGCGAGAAATGCATCTACATCAGTAACCTAGAATCTGTGCTCTCTCAAGCCACACTCAATACTCCTGACAAAGAGGAAACTGATGGCACAAAACACCACACCGACCACATCATATAGCCAAGCACCACACACACACACACACACACACACACACACACACACACACACACACACACACACACACACCCCTATGCAGAGGTCCTCAATAAAAATGTACCTAAACGGCAGAGACCTGCAAAACACTCAGAAATGTACCACACAAGGCAGACAACACACCAGTGTCTCACAAACACAGCCCATAAGGCATTAACAGTAAACCAACACAGACCATATGGCATAACAATAAACCAAACATACTAGTCATTGGCAACTCATGAGAGCCACACCAATATCCCCCTCACCAGGCTTGACAAGGACACAGGTCAGTTGTCTAAGAGGTGTCCAGAATCCACCACATCATGAACGTACTTAAGTCTCTCCACAGGTACAAGTACGACTCTGTCATTGTCCATGCTGGTGTGAATGATTTGAGATGTACCTCCCTGGACTATATGAAGAGACATGATTAAGCTCAGAGTATGTGTCTGAGGCAGGTATGACCCTAACCCTAAGCAGCATCCTACCTTCACCAAGAATAATACAATACCAACAGAACATAAATTGACTTTAGTTTCTGAAGTCATTCCAAGGGGATTCAGTATCGGTCTGCCTGGGATGACATGGTTTACAGGCCTCAGTGCTTTGCCAGAGATGGCTTCCACCCATCACCCCTGGGATTAAAGATTCTGGCAAAGGCTTTAGTCTCCCTAATTTGCTTTTTTAAGCAATGTCCCAAAGACAAATCTTCCAACATAAAAGATCCATCAAAAAGCAAACTGAAGGTCATGCTTAACGCCAGGCACCTTAACCTGAAAGTGCACTCAGTGGAGGCTCTCCTCACACTAGAAGACATCTATGCAGTCACAGAAACTTGGTTCAAGGCTGTGGAGAGCACCCCTGCCTTACCAGATTACACCTCATTCCACACATTCTGACTCCAAAATGAGGTTGGGAGACTTAAGGGTGGTGGAGCCTTTCATTAACGACAAGCACACCTCCAGACTTGGCTTGCCAGCATGATACACTAGAGCTACTCCAGGTACAAGTGACAGGTGGCAAGTCACCCATCCAAGTTATAGCCAGCTACAGACCCCCTCCATGACTCAGGACACCCACTCCTCCTACCTGGAACTATTTGATTCTATCAAGGTACTCCCTAACACCCTGATCTTTGGTGACTTCAACTACCCCACCATAGTCTGGGTGAAGTATTCCTGTACCAATACACTCACCAGATTCCTTGACTTCATCAGTTCCAACACACTAGACCAGATCATCTCATTCCCCCACAAGGGGAGAGGACATTCTGGACTTGGTTCTCACCAACATGGGTGACCTCTGCACCATTCCCATAGTAAGTTCTTCCCTGGTGAGATCAGATCGGTCGGTCTCATTCAAAGTTTCTAACCCCCCCCCCCCCCCAGCTGTAACCAGGCAAAATAATTCTCAAAAGCTGACTACAACCTCCTAATCCTAAGGGAGGGTTTCAGTAGCTTCACACCCCTCCCCCCACAGGATGCAGACAACTATGCTGAACAGTAAGCCAGTGCAGTATACAAGCATTTGTACAACTGCATGGACTCAGCCATACCCAACAGAACTAAAACTTGGTCCTCACGGAAACAAAGCTATCTGATAGACATCCCATATCACCAGGCTTTACAACAAAAAGGAAGAAACTATTGTGCAAGGGTAAAAAGGCACAAATTCCTAATTGGAAAACCTCCCATCTTAGCCTCAACAAGCAAATTAGATCACTAGTGAAAAACCTTCAAAGCCAATTATGAATAGAAACTAGCCTCTGAAACAAAGGGAAACCAGAAAGCCTTCTTCAGTTACATCAGAAACCTCCATGGCAAAGCCCAAGTTTGTTCCGAATTAGTACTCAACGGTACCACTTACACTGATCTCTGTTGACTTGGCCAACCTGCTAGCAGATTCAGCTCAAACTTCACCCCCTGTCCCCCCCCCCCCCCAAAGGCCCATTCAACATCCCCCATACTTGTCCCACACCTCACATCTCTGTAGATCAAGTGTTAAAGGCTCTATCCAAGGCAAAGAACACAGCTTCCATGGGACCGGATAGTATCCCATGTATTCTGCACCATCTCCAGCAAGAACTAGCTTCATCATTGAGTAATCTATTGAACCACAGCCCAAGTACAGGTTTCATTCCAGCAGAGTGGAGAACCCCTTACACAAAAGGTGGTGCCACTACTGACCCTGGAAACTATAGCCCCATTAGCTTGACAAGTCTGATCTGTAAAGCCATGGAGCATATTATTATGGTCCTCACAAAACAAGGACATAGGCAATCTCCAAGCACTTGACCCCACCCAGTTCAGATTAGTCAAGTTGAACCTAGTTGACTTTCTGAAACAGTCACCAAGGCCCTGGATGAGGGAAAGTCAGTACATACAGCTTTACCTTACCTTGGCCAAAAGCCTTTGACACAATCCCCCACTCGGGCATCAAAAAGCTAACACAACTTGGCATAAATCCCTATCTCATCAGGTGGGTGGCCAACTGGCTCACCGATAGAATCCCAAGGTCAAAATAGGTGCCTCCACCTCCAACAGCAGACCTGTCAGTAGTGGTGTTCCCCAGCGATCTGTCCTGGGACCTCTACTGTCTGGCATCTACTGCTCAGAGGTCCAGAAAAGACAAAAGGCCTGTGGATGAGTTAAGTTGGGGTGCAGTCAACTCCCCAAATGATGTTAACATACTGCACAAGGGTCTCCCAGCAACAAATGACTGGTGCCAAAGTAATGGCCAACGCAAAAAAAATGTATCATCATACCATTTGGCAAAAACACAGCCCCTACTGATTACCACATCAATGGCAACCCTCTAAGCACACAGCCTGTGGTAAGAGACCTGGGTACACAGGTTGACAACAATCTCACATTCGATGATTATGTAGCTGCAGTGTTCACCTCATAAGTAAAGGGACTGCATCCAGAAAAAAAGGAGGTTGTTATCTCTGTATACTTCTCCCTCATTAGGCCAGTAATTGAGTAAAACGCCCTGTTTGGTATGTACCTCTTCAACACCTGCCCCAGCTAGAAAGGCCACAGACATACCTCACAAAGGGAATCCATGGCATCCAACACCCATCCTATGTGGACAGGCACAGATCATTATCACTCTACTTGGTATCATACAGATTGCTCAGAGTTGATTGGTGTCTAGCTCCTTGCGCATTACCCACCTGAAAGGCCTAAATCTAATAAGTGACACTAACAAAACCTGCTGGAGAGAGAGGTTTGTCCCCAGAGGCTGCCCAGTCTCTGGAAGAGACTTCCCATACATGTCAGAGTATGTCGCTGACCCTCTTCAAGTGCAACCTTGAGTGGATGGGAAACCACAAATTTGTCCCAGGGGTTCCACCTCTGTTCCTCACTGATAGGGGCGACGGGTACCGACTGAGGTTTCTTTTAGGGGATAAACTCATGGCTAGGCTTGCAAGGCTCCCAGGGCCATTAGCCTAGTAACCTCCCATGATCCTACAATAAAATACATTTCTCATTGCTGCTTACTCTAACTGGTATTTTGAACAGTAACCGAAATCAGTCTATCCCTAGACCAGGGCATTTTGCAGATCTGAAGCAACTGCTCTGCTGTACCCATAATTCAGATCTATTCATTCTCACCTGTATCCCTGTAAACTACTTGCTCCACACTTTTCAACTGTTCAGATTTTTACCTCATATGTTTTGGTCTGTTCCTTAAAAAATTAGTGTTTTTCTTGAAATTGCTGACTTAAGTTACTAAATAACATACATTTGAGAGTTTGAGACTTCCATATCCTTCAGGAAAAAGTATGCTAACACAAATCCTGTCATCATTGTGGCAACTTTCTAAGTTTATAAGAGCAATATTTAAAATTGGCCTCTAGTTTTGTGCATTTGCCCCCCCCCCCCAATAATTTTAGATTTTGTCCAGATTTCTTGCACTAAACAGGCTGAGAAACATGACTTGCTTTCATGTCAGAACAATAAAGACCCAAGACACTACTCTTACATAAACTTCCACTACTACCAACAGCTTTTATGAGGCTGCTCAAACAAAAGCCAACACTGCTCTGTGATGACATTCACCCCAACTCTAGCCCAATCCACGAAAATCATACCCTTCTTACCCAGACAAAATCTGGTCCAAGTTCCACGGCTAAAACTGGCCCACTTAAGACACCTTAGCTTAAGAAATAAAATCAAAACTACACAGCTGAATGTCGCTTACAAGTCTGGCATCCCAACTTAACTGCATCTGAAGAAAAAGGAAATCAGAGATTCCTTGTACAGATACAAAGAAAACAAATAAAACGGAGAAGGGCTTGCTATGCTATTCCCGTGAGTACTCTCTCATAACATATCAGTCTTCTGTAAGACAGGCACATAATAAATTTCAGCCAAGTCAAACAATGCAAAGAGCCTTATTGCTGGATACATCTACACCCCCCAAAGCAAAAAACATTAACCATCTGAAGATACACTAACTGTATCACTAATGAAATCAAACATAAGCTGGTAGTTCTAGGTGACTTTAACATTGATTGGAAAAAAAGCCGAAGAAATTCTCATCCCACCTGGAATGGCGGAGCCAATAGCCTATGAAAAAAAGTATTCCTGACTGCATACTTGTGTCCATGCCCCACACAACACACTGCATGCTGAATTATTCCAGATTCCATTCCTGATCATTCTCCCAATTTTCTATCTGGTAACAAGGCTAAATTAAGAAGCAGCACCACTATGCATTAGCAAACTCTTCATATCTGTGTTACTCTTTAAATAGGAAGAACAGAGTTGGAGGCAATACTCATCTGTGAGTATCTGGAGAAATCTCTCTCATGTCTCAACGTGAGAAAAAAATATCACACACACAACCCACCCTTCCACAAAAAAAATCCAGAACAAGCTTACAGATGAATTGGCTGTGCCACAAAAAAAAAAAAGCTATCATGAAATACAAGTTACAAAATGTTTTATTCCAGTGAGACTGGCTGCCTATGTTTTCAGAGTGCTATGATTACGCTCTGAAACTGGGTAAAGTTAAGCATCTTTCTGACATGTAAAAGGTGCTCAACCAGCTTTTGTTATGCACCTCACAGCACTATTATGCTCAAAGTCTCACTCTAGAGCCCAACAGCAGCCAGTGCCTGCCACTGCAACAGAGAAGCACAAGCTAAGCCAGCTTTGAAAACTGTTGGAGCCTTCATTCTGACACACTTGGAATGCTTTGCTTCTGCTCACCATATGTGGCAGCATTAACAGCTTAAAGGCTTTCAGGATCATAAAAACACGGTGTTCCTACCTCTTTAATATATTTTTTAAATGGTATTACATGGACCAAACACTCAACTACAAAGAATTATGATCAGGTCTGTCAAACTCCGACATGGATGTTAAAATATTCACCTCTCAAGTTTCACTTTGCTTTTGATGTGCATTTCTTGACCTCCATGTTTCAAACACATACACTGGCTATTTGAGAAGTGATCATAAAAGCATCTATGTTGTGAAGTGAAATAACCACCAAGGAGCACTTTTATTCTTTAAAAAATGCACTAAATATGAAAACTTAAAAATGAAGTAACCAGAGGATTAAAATAAACCAGTCCTACTGAAGCTTACTTGCTCCTGAAAATAAGCTAACAATGGAAAAGACGTTTAAAAACCTTTGTATACAAACTACAAGGAAAACTCCAAAACGTCAGCATTTTAAAGGTTTTAAAGACCTGCACAATTCCTTTACAATTTATTTACACCAGGGGAGATGGTGACATTCAATAAAACCTGACATTTGTACTCATTTACATTCAACAAGGTCTCCAAGTCTAAACATCACTATTCCAGGCATCTAAATTAAATACAAACATAAAATGAATAAACAAATCTTGACACGGCAATGAATGCTTACATAATGCATTTTTTTTCCAGTCTCATCACCTTTGTTCTAATCCACCTACAAAATGTTTTTTTTTTTTTTTAAATCACCTGATTGTCTGGCAGTTAGCACAGAGGATCAAGGTTAACAGATCTCAAAAGGCTGCTTCCTGTGGTAGAGCGTTTGAATCCCTCAGCCTTCATTTACCTACTGTGTGACCCTCAAGTCAATTAACCAGTGTGTTTTGGGACAAATTCAGAATTCGGGCTACACTGCTTAATGGTCTCCTGGACCACATGCCTTGCAACTACCTATGAACTAAAATGCTCTTGGTTTTTTATGGTCATTTAATGTGAATGATGCAGAGATAAATGGGAAAGCCAATGGTTCAGACAGCCATGTTTTCCCACATTATTATACTAGTTCAGGACAAGACAATGCCAACCCAACAGCCATGGCACTGTTGCAAACATTTTTGAGGGGAACCTGGTACTAGGCTTCGCTCCTGAGGAAGCCTCTGAAATACATACCAGTGTACGTATGCAACTACCCAACAGCCATGGCACTGTTGCAAACATTTTTCTGAGGGGAACCTGGTACTAGGCTTCGCTCCTGAGGAAGCCTCTGAAATACATACCAGTGTATGTATGCAACTACCCATGTGAGTAAGCATGCAGTCTCCATAATGAAGCCAGTGTGGACACAATAAGTTTTATGTACAATCCAACAATGCAAAACCACTTCAAGTAACAGTGAAATGGAAAGCATGTATTACATGGAGAGCCCTTCACCTGACATAGCCAACTCTAAGTTATACAACTGAGAGCCAGCTGATGTATGCCAACACTTAGAAGTGCCATCTGTGCAACTCAAATTCACTGAAAAACATTTGGCAAACATGGATGATGCATGCTTCCCCCCGTTGTGTAATTGTGGAGTCGGGATAAACAAATTTGGGGGGGGGATCTCCCTCTTACATGATAGGTGCATGGGGACATGCCCCTTTCAAAAGAAAAGAAAAAAGCTTGTTTAATTGAAAGTGGCTTTAGGTGGGTTTGATGTGCACAAATGGCACATTCAGCAAGTGTGGTCAGAGAATTAACACAAATCTGCACAGTTCTGGGGCAAGTTAAAACTTTCATACACTTCAAGCTAGTTTGCTGAAGTTGTCTGATTTAGCACATTTGATGATGTTAGCTCCAACAAACAGTATGGATTCTGACCTGCTCCTTCCAAAGTGGGGGCATTACTTTACACAAAAGCTTGTTCTGAAAGTGAGGGATGTAGTTGGGATAAGCCATGAAAGTGAAGCAGCAAAAGAAAAAAAAAAAAAAAAAAAAAAAAAAAAAAGGCAACGTGCAACTACATATATTTCAGAAAAAGGGGGGGGGGTCAGAATAAACAGACCGGACACACTTGTGTACTGTACGATGTTTTGGGTTTCACAGAAAGGTACTAGTATAAATTAATAAGATGGTTATACCTACATCAAATGCACAAAAGTGGTAAAATGTGTTGGAAGAAAGTCTCATTTCCACTGCCCCACACACTCAGCTTTACAGTAAGCCATTAATTTTACTACCTTCATTGGTCTCCTTTAACACAGCAAATACTGGATCAGAGGGGTGAGCATCCCGGATGTCCTCTAAAATCTGTTCAATGCTCGGAGGTTCAGGACGGGTTGGTAGAATCACTCGCTTCTTACTTTTCGTGGACATTTCCCCATTTGCATTATCAGAAGAGAGCCTGCCTGGAAAGAGAGGTGTGAACAAACAAAAGAACATGGAAAATGGAGATAAGTCACAAACATCTGAAAAGCAAATTACATTTCCATATACATTTTGACAATGGTACCAGTCCCCAAAACAATATGTGAAAGCATTCATTCTCTACCACTTCCACCTCT